>NW_027449937.1:0-17598 GCF_964194025.1 Convolutriloba macropyga
AGCTTGAGCTTGAGCTTGAGCTAGCTAGCTTGAGCTTGAGCTAGCTAGCTTGAGCTTGAGCTAGCTAGCTTGAGCTTGAGCTAGCTAGCAAGCTTGTGCTTGAGCTAGCTAGCTAGCTTGAGCTTGAGCTTGAGCTAGCTGGCTTGAGCTTGAGCTAGCTAGCTTGAGCTTGAGCTAGCTAGCTTGAGCTTGACCTAGCTAGCTAGCTTGAACTTGAGCTAGCTAGCTAGCTTGAGCTTGAGCTAGCTAGCTAGCTTGAGCTTGAGCTAGCTAGCTAGCTTGAGCTTGAGCTTGAGCTAGCTAGCTTGAGCTTGAGCTTGAGCTAGCTAGCTAGCTTGAGCTTGAGCTAGCTAGCTTGAGCTTGAGCTAGCTAGCTTGAGCTTGAGCTAGCTAGCTAGCTTGAGCTTGAGCTAGCTAGCTAGCTTGAACTTGAGCTAGCTAGCTAGCTTGAGTTTGAGCTAGCTAGCTTGAGCTTGAGCTAGCTAGCTTGAGCTTGAGCTAGCTAGCTAGCTTGAACTTGAGCTAGCTAGCTAGCTTGAGCTTGAGCTAGCTAGCTAGCTTGAGCTTGAGCTAGCTAGCTAGCTTGAGCTTGAGCTTGAGCTAGCTAGCTTGAGCTTGAGCTTGAGCTAGCTAGCTAGCTTGAGCTTGAGCTAGCTAGCTTGAGCTTGAGCTAGCTAGCTTGAGCTTGAGCTAGCTAGCTAGCTTGAGCTTGAGCTAGCTAGCTAGCTTGAACTTGAGCTAGCTAGCTAGCTTGAGCTTGAGCTAGCTAGCTTGAGCTTGAGCTAGCTAGCTAGCTTGAGCTTGAGCTTGAGCTAGCTAGCTAGCTAGCTTGAGCTTGAGCTTGAGCTTGAGCTAGCTAGCTTGAGCTTGAGCTAGCTAGCTAGCTTGAGCTTGGGCTTGAGCTAGCTAGCTTGAGCTTGAGCTTGAGCTAAGCTAGCTTGAGCTTGAGCTTTGAGCTAGCTAGCTTGAGCTTGAGCTTGAGCTAGCTAGCTTGAGCTTGAGCTTGAGCTAGCTTAGCTAGCTAGCTTGAGCTTGAGCTAGCTAGCTTGAGCTTGAGCTAGCTAGCTAGCTTGAGCTTGAGCTTGAGCTAGCTGGCTTGAGCTTGAGCTAGCTAGCTTGAGCTTGAGCTAGCTAGCTTGAGCTTGAGCTAGCTAGCAGCTTGAACTTGAGCTAGCTAGCTAGCTTGAGTTGAGCTTGAGCTTGAGCTAGCTAGCTAGCTTGAGCTTGAGCTTGAGCTAGCTGGCTTGAGCTTGAGCTAGCTAGCTTGAGCTTGAGCTAGCTAGCTTGAGCTTGAGCTAGCTAGCTAGCTTGAACTTGAGCTAGCTAGCTAGCTTGAGCTTGAGCTAGCTAGCTAGCTTGAGCTTGAGCTAGCTAGCTAGCTTGAGCTTGAGCTTGAGCTAGCTAGCTTGAGCTTGAGCTTGAGCTAGCTAGCTAGCTTGAGCTTGAGCTAGCTAGCTTGAGCTTGAGCTAGATAGCTTGAGCTTGAGCTAGCTAGCTAGCTTGAGCTTGAGCTAGCTAGCTAGCTTGAACTTGAGCTAGCTAGCTAGCTTGAGCTTGAGCTAGCTAGCTAGCTTGAGCTAGCTAGCTAGCTTGAGCTTGAGCTTGAGCTAGCTAGCTTGAGCTTGAGCTAGCTAGCTAGCTTGAGCTTGAGCTAGCTAGCTAGCTTGAGCTTGAGCTAGCTAGCTAGCTTGAGCTTGAGCTTGAGCTAGCTAGCTTGAGCTTGAGCTTGAGCTAGCTAGCTAGCTTGAGCTTGAGCTAGCTAGCTTGAGCTTGAGCTAGCTAGCTTGAGCTTGAGCTAGCTAGCAAGCTTGTGCTTGAGCTAGCTAGCTAGCTTGAGCTTGAGCTTGAGCTAGCTAGCTTGAGCTTGAGCTAGCTAGCTTGAGCTTGAGCTAGCTAGCTTGAGCTTGAGCTAGCTAGCCAAGCTTGTGCTTGAGCTAGCTAGCTAGCTTGAGCTTGAGCTTGAGCTAGCTGGCTTGAGCTTGAGCTAGCTAGCTAGCTTGAACTTGAGCTAGCTAGCTAGCTTGAGCTTGAGCTAGCTAGCTAGCTTGAGCTTGAGCTAGCTAGCTAGCTTGAGCTTGAGCTTGAGCTAGCTAGCTTGAGCTTGAGCTTGAGCTAGCTAGCTAGCTTGAGCTTGAGCTAGCTAGCTTGAGCTTGAGCTAGCTAGCTTGAGCTTGAGCTAGCTAGCTAGCTTGAGCTTGAGCTAGCTAGCTAGCTTGAACTTGAGCTAGCTAGCTAGCTTGAGTTTGAGCTAGCTAGCTTGAGCTTGAGCTAGCTAGCTTGAGCTTGAGCTAGCTAGCTAGCTTGAACTTGAGCTAGCTAGCTAGCTTGAGCTTGAGCTAGCTAGCTAGCTTGAGCTTGAGCTAGCTAGCTAGCTTGAGCTTGAGCTTGAGCTAGCTAGCTTGAGCTTGAGCTTGAGCTAGCTAGCTAGCTTGAGCTTGAGCTAGCTAGCTTGAGCTTGAGCTAGCTAGCTTGAGCTTGAGCTAGCTAGCTAGCTTGAGCTTGAGCTAGCTAGCTAGCTTGAACTGAGCTAGCTAGCTAGCTTGAGCTTGAGCTAGCTAGCTAGCTTGAGCTAGCTAGCTAGCTTGAGCTTGAGCTTGAGCTTGAGCTAGCTAGCTTGAGCTTGAGCTAGCTAGCTAGCTTGAGCTTGAGCTAGCTAGCTAGCTTGAGCTTGAGCTAGCTAGCTAGCTTGAGCTTGAGCTTGAGCTAGCTAGCTTGAGCTTGAGCTAGCTAGCTAGCTTGAGCTTGAGCTAGTAGCTTGAGCTTGAGCTTGAGCTAGCTAGCTTGAGCTTGAGCTTGAGCTAGCTAGCTAGCTTGAGCTTGAGCTAGCTAGCTTGAGCTTGAGCTAGCTAGCTTGAGCTTGAGCTAGCTAGCTAGCTTGTGCTTGAGCTAGCTAGCTAGCTTGAGCTTGAGCTTGAGCTAGCTGGCTTGAGCTTGAGCTAGCTAGCTTGAGCTTGAGCTAGCTAGCTTGAGCTTGAGCTAGCTAGCTAGCTTGAACTTGAGCTAGCTAGCTAGCTTGAGCTTGAGCTAGCTAGCTAGCTTGAGCTTGAGCTAGCTAGCTAGCTTGAGCTTGAGCTTGAGCTAGCTAGCTTGAGCTTGAGCTTGAGCTAGCTAGCTAGCTTGAGCTTGAGCTAGCTAGCTTGAGCTTGAGCTAGCTAGCTTGAGCTTGAGCTAGCTAGCTAGCTTGAGCTTGAGCTAGCTAGCTAGCTTGAACTTGAGCTAGCTAGCTAGCTTGAGCTTGAGCTAGCTAGCTAGCTTGAGCTAGCTAGCTAGCTTGAGCTTGAGCTTGAGCTAGCTAGCTTGAGCTTGAGCTAGCTAGCTAGCTTGAGCTTGAGCTAGCTAGCTAGCTTGAGCTTGAGCTAGCTAGCTAGCTTGAGCTTGAGCTTGAGCTAGCTAGCTTGAGCTTGAGCTTGAGCTAGCTAGCTAGCTTGAGCTTGAGCTAGCTAGCTTGAGCTTGAGCTAGCTAGCTTGAGCTTGAGCTAGCTAGCAAGCTTGTGCTTGAGCTAGCTAGCTAGCTTGAGCTTGAGCTTGAGCTAGCTAGCTTGAGCTTGAGCTAGCTAGCTTGAGCTTGAGCTAGCTAGCTTGAGCTTGAGCTAGCTAGCAAGCTTGTGCTTGAGCTAGCTAGCTAGCTTGAGCTTGAGCTTGAGCTAGCTGGCTTGAGCTTGAGCTAGCTAGCTTGAGCTTGAGCTAGCTAGCTTGAGCTTGAGCTAGCTAGCTAGCTTGAACTTGAGCTAGCTAGCTAGCTTGAGCTTGAGCTAGCTAGCTAGCTTGAGCTTGAGCTAGCTAGCTAGCTTGAGCTTGAGCTTGAGCTAGCTAGCTTGAGCTTGAGCTTGAGCTAGCTAGCTAGCTGGAGCTTGAGCTAGCTAGCTTGAGCTTGAGCTAGCTAGCTTGAGCTTGAGCTAGCTAGCTAGCTTGAGCTTGAGCTAGCTAGCTAGCTTGAACTTGAGCTAGCTAGCTAGCTTGAGTTTGAGCTAGCTAGCTTGAGCTTGAGCTAGCTAGCTTGAGCTTGAGCTAGCTAGCTAGCTTGAACTTGAGCTAGCTAGCTAGCTTGAGCTTGAGCTAGCTAGCTAGCTTGAGCTTGAGCTAGCTAGCTAGCTTGAGCTTGAGCTTGAGCTAGCTAGCTTGAGCTTGAGCTTGAGCTAGCTAGCTAGCTTGAGCTTGAGCTAGCTAGCTTGAGCTTGAGCTAGCTAGCTTGAGCTTGAGCTAGCTAGCTAGCTTGAGCTTGAGCTAGCTAGCTAGCTTGAACTTGAGCTAGCTAGCTAGCTTGAGCTTGAGCTAGCTAGCTAGCTTGAGCTAGCTAGCTAGCTTGAGCTTGAGCTTGAGCTTGAGCTAGCTAGCTTGAGCTTGAGCTAGCTAGCTAGCTTGAGCTTGAGCTAGCTAGCCAGCTTGAGCTTGAGCTAGCTAGCTAGCTTGAGCTTGAGCTTGAGCTAGCTAGCTTGAGCTTGAGCTTGAGCTAGCTAGCTAGCTTGAGCTTGAGCTAGCTAGCTAGCTTGAGCTTGAGCTTGAGCTAGCTAGCTTGAGCTTGAGCTTGAGCTAGCTAGCTAGCTTGAGCTTGAGCTAGCTAGCTTGAGCTTGAGCTAGCTAGCTTGAGATTGAGCTAGCTAGCTAGCTTGTGCTTGAGCTAGCTAGCTAGCTTGAGCTTGAGCTTGAGCTAGCTGGCTTGAGCTTGAGCTAGCTAGCTTGAGCTTGAGCTAGCTAGCTTGAGCTTGAGCTAGCTAGCTAGCTTGAACTTGAGCTAGCTAGCTAGCTTGAGCTTGAGCTTGAGCTAGCTAGCTAGCTTGAGCTTGAGCTAGCTAGCTAGCTTGAGCTTGAGCTTGAGCTAGCTAGCTTGAGCTTGAGCTTGAGCTAGCTAGCTAGCTTGAGCTTGAGCTAGCTAGCTTGAGCTTGAGCTAGCTAGCTTGAGCTTGAGCTAGCTAGCTAGCTTGAGCTTGAGCTAGCTAGCTTGAACTTGAGCTAGCTAGCTAGCTTGAGCTTGAGCTAGCTAGCTAGCTTGAGCTAGCTAGCTAGCTTGAGCTTGAGCTTGAGCTTGAGCTAGCTAGCTTGAGCTTGAGCTAGCTAGCTAGCTTGAGCTTGAGCTAGCTAGCTAGCTTGAGCTTGAGCTAGCTAGCTAGCTTGAGCTTGAGCTTGAGCTAGCTAGCTTGAGCTTGAGCTTGAGCTAGCTAGCTAGCTTGAGCTTGAGCTAGCTAGCTTGAGCTTGAGCTAGCTAGCTTGAGCTTGAGCTAGCTAGCTAGCTTGAGCTTGAGCTAGCTAGCTAGCTTGAGCTTGAGCTAGCTGGCTTGAGCTTGAGCTAGATAGCTTGAGCTTGAGCTAGCTAGCTAGCTTGAGCTAGCTAGCTAGAGCTCGACCTATGAAAAGCTGCGCAAACACTTATTCTATAATAATTGCGAAAATTAAAAATTTCACAAGTGAAAAGCTGCATAAACAGTAATTCTATGTGTGGGGCATTATTAGGGGGAGGTGTCTTGTCAAAATATGGCTGGACTAAAGACCTCAACCCAGATAGGGTGGAAGGCCCTATGATCGGTCTGTTACTAATCGGTGACCGATAAAGACCTGACCAAGGCCTGTAGTAAGCTTGGTTAGGCATTACAGGAGATAACACTAAGACCGAGGGGTCTTAGAGAGCCCTCTAGCGGGGCGAATAGAGCTAGATCGAGCCTTGGGAAAGCTAGATCGAGCAGGACTGAAGCTAAAGGATAGACCGAGAGGTCTGTCTGGTCCTCCTAGAGAGGCCAAGAGAAAGTACGAGAAGCCAACTAAAGCTTGATCGGGCCTTCAGCAAGCACGACCGAGCTGTACCGGAGCTAACACTAAGACCGAGGGGTCTTAGAGAGCCCTCTAGCGGGGCGAATAGAGCTAGATCGAGCCTTGGGAAAGCTAGATCGAGCAGGACTGAAGCTAAACGATAGACCGAGAGGTCTGTCTGGTCCTCCTAGAGAGGCCAAGAGAAAAAACGAGAAGCTAACTAAAGCTTGATCGGGCCTTCAGCAAGCACGACCGAGCTGTACCGGAGCTAACACTAAGACCGAGGGGTCTTAGAGAGCCCTCTAGCGGGGCGAATAGAGCTTGATCAAGCCTTGGGCAAGCTAGATCGAGCAGGACTGAAGCTAAGCAAGAGACCGAGAGGTCTGTCTGGTCCTCCTAGAGAGGCCAAGAGAAAGTACGAGAAGCCAACTAAAGCTTGATCGGGCCTTCAGCAAGCACGACCGAGCTGTACCGGAGCTAACACTAAGACCGAGGGGTCTTAGAGAGCCCTCTAGCGGGGCGAATAGAGCTAGATCGAGCCTTGGGAAAGCTAGATCGAGCAGGACTGAAGCTAAACGATAGACCGAGAGGTCTGTCTGGTCCTCCTAGAGAGGCCAAGAGAAAGTACGAGAAGCTAACTAAAGCTTGATCGCGCCTTCAGCAAGCACGATTGAGCAAGACCGGAGCTAACACTAAGACCGAAGTGTCTTAGAGAGCCCTCTGGTGGGGCGAATAGAGCTAGATCGAGCCTTGGGAAAGCTAGATCGAGTAAGATTGAAGCTGAAAGAGTGTCAGAGGAGCAAATGAACCTCCAAAAAGTGAAAATCAAATTTTAGAAAAAACACAAGTTAAATACTGCATGGACAGTATTTCTATGTGTGGGGCATTATTAGGGGGAGGTGTCTTGTCAAAATATGGCTGGACTAAAGACCTCAACCCGGATAGGGTGGAAGGCCCCATGATCGGTCTGTTACTAATCGGTGACCGATAAAGACCTGACCAAGGCCTGTAGTAAGCTTGGTTAGGCATTACAGGAGTTAACACTAAGACCGAGGGGTCTTAGAGAGCCCTCTAGCGGGGCGAATAGAGCTAGATCGAGCCTTGGGAAAGCTAGATCGAGCAGGACTGAAGCTAAGCAAGAGACCGAAAGGTCTGTCTGGTCCTCCTAGAGAGGCCAAGAGAAAGTACGAGAAGCTAACTAAAGCTTGATCAGGCCTTCAGCAAGCACGACCGAGCTGTACCGGAGCTAACACTAAGACCGAGGGGTCTTAGAGAGCCCTCTAGCAGGGCGAATAGATCTAGATCGAGCCTTGGGAAAGCTAGATCGAGCAGGACTGAAGCTAAACGATAGACCGAGAGGTCTGTCTGGTCCTCCTAGAGAGGCCAAGAGAAAGTACGAGAAGCTAACTAAAGCTTGATCGGGCCTTCAGCAAGCACGACCGAGCTGTACCGGAGCTAACACTAAGACCGAGGGGTCTTAGAGAGCCCTCTAGCAGGGCGAATAGAGCTAGATCGAGCCTTGGGAAAGCTAGATCAAGCAGGACTGAAGCTAAACGATAGACCGAGAGGTCTGTCTGGTCCTCCTAGAGAGGCCAAGAGAAAGTACGAGAATCTAACTAAAGCTTGATCGGGCCTTCAGCAAGCACGACCGAGCTGTACCGGAGCTAACACTAAGACCGAGGGGTCTTAGAGAGCCCTCTAGCAGGGCGAATAGAGCTAGATCGAGCCTTGGGAAAGCTAGATCGAGCAGGACTGAAGCTAAACGATAGACCGAGAGGTCTGTCTGGTCCTCCTAGAGAGGCCAAGAGGAAGTACGAGAAGCTAACTAAAGCTTGATCGCGCCTTCAGCAAGCACGATTGAGCAAGACCGGAGCTAACACTAAGACCGAAGTGTCTTAGAGAGCCCTCTAGTGGGGCGAATAGAGCTAGATCGAGCCTTGGGAAAGCTAGATCGAGTAAGATTGAAGCTGAAAGAGTGTCAGAGGAGCAAATGAACCTCCAAAAAGTGAAAATCAAATTTTAGAAAAAAACACAAGTTAAATACTGCATGGACAGTAATTCTATGTGTGGGGCATTATTAGGGAGAGGTGTCTTGTCAAAATATGGCTGGACTAAAGACCTCAACCCGGATAGGGTGGAAGGCCCTATGATTGGTCTGTTACTAATCGGTGACCGATAAAGACCTGACCAAGGCCTGTAGTAAGCTTGGTTAGGCATTACAGAAGATAACACTAAGACCGAGGGGTCTTAGAGAGCCCTCTAGCGGGGCGAATAGAGCTTGATCAAGCCTTGGGCAAGCTAGATCGAGCAGGACTGAAGCTAAACGATAGACCGAGAGGTCTGTCTGGTCCTCCTAGAGAGGCCAAGAGAAAGTACGAGAATCTAACTAAAGCTGGGTCGGGCCTTCAGCAAGCACGACCGAGCAGTACCGGAGCTAACACTAAGACCGAGGGGTCTTAGAGAGCCCTCTAGTGGGGCGAATAGAGCTAGATCGAGCCTTGGGAAAGCTAGATCGAGCAGGACTGAAGCTAAACGATAAACCGAAAGGTCTGACGGGTCCTCATAAGAGGCATGGAGAAAGATCTGATACTAAAGTACCTCTCGGAAGTAATAAAATATGCCTGATGAAGCCGGGTATGATGTTTGTTGTTTGATGGCATTCATCGATTAGGTCTGGTGGATTCCCCATTACTCCGAGTGGTACTAGTAGAGGCTCCTACAGGGGTGAGCAAAGCGAGATCAAGCCTTAGGCAAGCTAGATCGAGCAGAACTGAAGCTGAAAAGCAAAATAAATGACAGGTCTGTCCAAATCAATAAACTTGAAATCCAGTGTGGTCACCACGGGTCACGAGGTGAATTCCTAGCGATTGTCTGCTGAACGTATAGGAAGGCCCGAAACGAACGATAATTTCATTGCACAGTGGAGATACTATACGTTCAGGAGTAGCATACATCGGGTTTGATCTATGATCATGTCTGGTCTCCGAGGATCCACCGGGTTACCAACTGGCACCGCTGTACTGGGTGTAAAACTGGGCCACCTGAAGTCCCGGGTGTAAAACTAGGTGCCTCTGTGCCAAAGTAGCGGCTTGCGTAGTGCATTATGCCTCCGGCTTGCGAAATGGTTATAAGCAATAACAACAGGACGCCGCGGGGTGTTCACTTAAAGGAGTAACGTTCTCTCAAGGGAGGGGATCTAAAAATCTTGATAAAACATTTATTCTATGCAAAATTTGTGCGCAAATTTTGCAAAGTAAAAAGCTGCACTGTAGCAAATTCTATGTGTGTAGCATTATTAGGGAAGTGTTGTTTGATGGCACCTCTCTACTTGATGCACCAAAGAACTACCTTGATGGCTCATGACCGCTGGTAATCTGTCGTCGCTAGTAGTTCGGAACTGAGAACAAATATGTTCGCAAATTACAACAATTATACAGCATATTGCTGAATAAAGCAGAACCGAATAATACTCAGTGACTTTACACCAAGACTGACTAATGTCTGGATTGTATCGTCCTACTCGAGTAAGGCGAAGAAAAGCTAGAAAGATACGCTTTTCACAAAGCAGGCTTAATGCATGCAAACCAAGGAGGAAGGAGTGATGCCCCTCCTTATAATAAGCAGAACCAAATAAAGAACAGACAGCATCATCTGTACAGTGACCAAGAAGAGGTGAAACTTCTGTATGTGAAAAGGCAATTTGAGCGAGATTTATTAGCAGACTAGTATTATGTTGTTTCTAGTAGGCGAAAGCCGAAACATCAACATGTGAAAATCTGATATTAAATCCTCAATCATTTTCCCTAGTATTATACAGCTATGAGTAACCTTAATTGGACACGGCAATTATTGCTGACCGGTGAAACTTTCGCATGGGAAAGACACACACACTTCTTGACAAAGCAATAAGTATTATGCTGTTTCTAGTACGCGAAAGCAGAAACATCAGCATGTGAAAGTTGTGAAGTTGAAGAATTTTTGTGTTGAGTACGATGTTGTTACTAGTAACCATGTCGACAGCTGAGAACTGTTCTCTAACCAATAGAAGGTGAAACTTCTGTATGTGAAAAGGCAATTTGAGCGAGATTTCTTAGCAGACTAGTATTATGTTGTTTCTAGTAGGCGAAAGCCGAAACATCAACATGTGAAAATCTGATATTAAATCCTCAATCATTTTCCCTAGTATTATACAGCTACTAGTAGCCGTAATTGGTCAGGGAAACATTGTTGACCGGTGAAACTTCACATGGGAAAGACACACAAATTACTTGACAAAACAATAAGTATTATGCTGTTTCTAGTATGCGAAAGCAGAAACATCAGCATGTGAAAGTTGTGAAGTTGAAAAGTTTTTGTGTTGAGTACGGTGTTGTTACTAGTAACCATGTCGACAGCTGGAAAGCTGTTCTCTAACCAATAAAAGGT
Organism: Convolutriloba macropyga; assembly: GCF_964194025.1. Taxonomy (NCBI): domain Eukaryota; kingdom Metazoa; phylum Xenacoelomorpha; order Acoela; family Convolutidae; genus Convolutriloba; species Convolutriloba macropyga. The sequence goes on from NW_027449937.1 coordinate 10,168, forward strand.
AAAACTTCTGTATCTGAAGAGGCGGCGTGATTGAGATTTTTAACAGACTAGTATTATGTTGTTTCTAGTAGGCGAGAGCCGAAACATCGACATGTGAACATCTGGTTTTTAAATCATGAGTCAATTCTCCCTAGTATGATACAGTTGTTAGCCGGTATTGGTAACAGTAGAACAGAGATTTGGAGGGCAAAACCTGCTCATGGGAAATGCTCACAGAGCGCTATCTACCAGTACACATAGTATTATGCTGTTTCTAGTACGCGCGAGCCGAAACATCAGCATGTGAAATGTGTAATCGTGGGTAACTCTAAGTGTGTAGAGTACTGTGTAGTAACTAGTAGCCATGCCAAAGCATGCATTGAAACTCTTCGTGATTTAAAAAGCTCAAAGCAAGATTGACGAGGCCGCAAGGCTATGTCTTTCTAAATTCGAACAAATCGAAAGATTGTTCAAAGTACAATTAAACTGATTGATCCTGTCAGTTGCCATATGCTTGTCTGAAAGACTAAGCCATGCATGTGCAAGCGAAGCTTGAAAAAGTGGAACCGCGAATGGCTCATTAAATCAGTTACTATCTATTAGTTGATTTGCAAGCTAAATGAATAACTGCGGTAACCCTGCAGCTAATGCATGCTGATTGTCCGACACTGTCGGAGACTTTTACAAGACTACACCGGGTGATTTGCTAAGTACAGACACATCCCGTGATGAGTCCTAGTAACTGAAAGATCCCAGATAGCTTCGGCTTGGGGACGGAACTTCCGAATTTCTGACCTATCAACCTATGATGGTAGTGTAACGGACTACCATGGTTGTGACGGGTAACGGGGAATCAGGGTTCGATTCCGGAGAGGGAGCCTTAGAAACGGCTACCACATCCAAGGAAGGCAGCAGGCACGCAAATTACCCACTCTCCGCACGAGGAGGTAGTGACTAGAAATAATGATATGAACCTTTATGGTTTGTAATCAGAATGGAATGGACTTAAAAGCTCCATTGATGAACGAGTAGAGGGCAAGTCTGGTGCCAGCAGCCGCGGTAATACCAGCCTCTACAAGCGTATGCAATAGTTGCTGCGTTTAAAAAGCTCATAGTTGGATCTGTTTGAGTAGAACGGCAACATGGTCTTCAGTTAAATCTGTTGACTCGTTCCGCTCATCCTTCGCATCGAAGAAATAGTTTGCACTTAAATGTGACGAACTGTGGAAACGGTGTTTTCACCCTGAGAAAATTAGAGTGTTCAAAGCATCCTTTGGGATCGAATAATAAAGCATGGAATAATGGAGAATGACCCGCTACTCGATTGATGCCGGTTGGCTGAGTGCGGTAATGATTGAAAGGAACAGACGGGGGCATTTGTATTGCTACGTTAGAGGTGAAATTCTTGGATCGTGGCAAGACAAACTACTGCGAAAGCATTTGCCAAGAATGTTTTCATTAATCAAGAACGAAAGTCAGAGTATTGAAGAGGATTAGATACCCTCGTAATTCTGACCATAAACTATACCAACCTACAATTTGTCAAAGTCGATCTTGACTTGGCAAGAGATTAACCGGGAAACCAAAGTTTATTGGTTCCGGGGGAAGTATGGTTGCAAAATCGAAACTTAAAGGAATTGACGGAAGGGCACCACCAGGAGTGGAGCCTGCGGCTTAATTTGACTCAACACGGGAAAACTCACCCGGTCCAGACATCTTAAGGATTGACAGATTGAATATCTTTCATGATTATATGGGCGGTGGTGCATGGCCGTTCTTAGTTAGTGGAGTGATCTGTCTGGTTAATTCCGATAACGAACGAGATCTTCTCCATCTAAATAATGAAATTCACTATATGTGAATTCAAACACTTCTTAGAGGAACTATGCGGAATTAAATACCGCAGATGAAGTGAGGCTATAACAGGTCTGTGATGCCCTTAGATGTTCTGGACTGCACGCGCGCTACACTGTGTACTTTTAGATTGAGTACTCAGCCCTTGGTCCGAAATGGACTGGGCAATCAGAGAAAAGTACAGCGCTTCAAGGGGATCGTCTGTTGTAACTTGCAGACGTGAACCAGGAATTCCTGGTACTTATGAGTCAACAACTCATAGGGATTACGTCCCTGCCCTTTGTACACACCGCCCGTCGCTACTACTGATTGGATAGTTAAGCAAGAATTGCAAATTCCTACTGTTGGGACTTCGGTCTCCGGCAACGGGATGAAGCGGATCGAGCTTAATTGTCTAGAGGAAGTAAAAGTCGTAACAAGGTTTCCGTAGGGGGAACCTGCGGAAGGATCAGTGATTGATTCCTTCGGGCATGGCTGCTGGTAGAGGCCATGTCTGTAGTGCGCATGACGCTCTGTCGCTAGAGATTGCTTGGCAACCCAATCTCGAATTATGTATCGAGCTCAAAAACTACTTGTGTGGATACATAGTTCAGCAGTCATGGCAAGGGACTGCTTAAAGGGAGACTAGTTAGCAAAAGCAGCCTAGCAGAACTGCAGCTATCTAGATCTCAGAAGCTGGGTTATAGAAGCCCAGCTATAGACTTGTGAATGAGAAAGGCCTAAAAAGGTCCACAAGTCGCGTGGTTAGAACCGACACGCAAAAATCCCAGCGAGTGACAGAGCGTTGCGCTGTTCAGTGGGAAAGAGTTGAGCTACTCGGGGCGCCCACTGACTGCTCCGAGCCAAAGGCTCGAAAAAACACAGCTTAGCCTCAGATCCTTTACATAGAAGGCTAGCTAAAATAAACTTACCTTGGACGAGGGTAAAGTTTAGTCAGTTCTTAGGGGAGAGTAATCCACAGCTTCTCGCCCTCTGAACATTCTCCCAGATATGTAGGTCTGGGAGAGTCTCCTCCTGTTCTTCGGAATCTGGAGGTAGACAAAGACAGTACGATACGATCTTGCATCGGGATGACTAACCGATAATGATCATAATCTGACAATTTTTCCGGCTTGAGGCACCGGAGTCAGATTAAAGACACATACTGAACTAAAGGCGTATGTGCAAAGCTTGTCGGAGTGTAGAGAGTCAGCTGAGTTGACTCGTCACGTGGTGATGACAACAGCCATGTGCAAAACACTCACAACTTTATCGTCTATGTGGAAAAGGTTGCTAACAGCGCTCTCTATGAGAGGCCCTCGCATATAACTATACGAGGAAAAGGCGATAGAGTTGTTTGAATGTGGGGCAGGTTCATCGACAAGCTAAGTTGATCACATTCTTGTTGTGGCATCCTACTAGAATTGGTCACGGTCTGCACCAACTCTCCCCAAGTTGGCCAGACTTAAAACTAGAAATAAGGTTTGCAGCTATGTGAACCTAGAAACTGTAAAGGAGTTGAAAGAACTTAAAGGAATTGAAGAGGCCTTGAGGTATATCCTCTTGGTAAAGACCCACAAAAGCTCACAAAAGTGGCTTCGAAGGGCAAAACTGGTTCATCCAAAACAATTGGAGAGCTTAAAGCAGAACCAATTCGAATGAAACACTATTGGTGAAACTTCATCATGAGAACGTCCACAAGCTGATCACGCTCTATGATATGACTAGTATTATGTTGCTTCTAGTAGGCTAAGCGCAAGCCGAAACATCAACATGTGAAGTCGTAGAATTTTTGCAATCAAACTGTGGCTAGTACTGTGATGTTACTAGTAACCTGGTGTTCCGTCATATGGCCAAGAGAGCATTTGAAGGCGAAACTTCTGCATGGGAAAGCTGCATCATGATCAAAATTTTATAATCGAGTATTATGTTGACGTTAGTAGGCCTTGGCCGAAAACGCAGCATGTGAAAGGTATAGATAAAAGTTATTGTTGCAGTCAGTACTGTGTAGTTACTAGTAGCTGGATTTAAGCTCAAAATGAGACACTGTTGGTGAAACTTCATCATGAGAATGTCACAAGCTGATCAAGCTCTATGATATGACTAGTATTATGTTGCTTCTAGTAGGCTAAGCGCAAGCCGAAACATCAACATGTGAAAGTCGTAGAATTTTGCGATCAAATTGTGGCTAGTACTGTGATGTTACTAGTAACCTTGTGTTACGTCATATGGCCAAGAGAGCATTTGAAGGCGAAACTTCTGCATGGGGAGCTGCATCATGAACAAAAGTTTATATCGAGTATTATGTTGACATTAGTAGGCCCTGGCCGAAAGCGCAGCATGTGAAAGGTATAGATAAAAGTTATCGTTGCAGTCAGTACTGTGTAGTTACTAGTAGCTGGATTTTAAGCTCGAAATGAGACACTGTTGGTGAAACTTCATCATGAGAACGTCACAAGCTGATCACGCTCCATGATATGACTAGTATTATGTTGCTTCTAGTAGGCTAAGCGCAAGCCGAAACATCAACATGTGAAAGTCGTAGAATTTTGCGATCAAATTGTGGCTAGTACTGTGATGTTACTAGTAACCTTGTGTTACGTCATATGGCCAAGAGAGCATTTGAAGGCGAAACTTCTGCATGGGGAAGCTGCATCATGAACAAAAGTTTATATCGAGTATTATGTTGACGTTAGTAGGCCCTGGCCGAAAGCGCAGCATGTGAAAGGTATAGATAAAAGTTAGCGTTGCAGTCAGTACTGTGTAGTTACTAGTAGCTGGATTTAAGCTCGAAATGAGACACTGTTGGTGGAAACTTCATCATGAGAACGTCACAAGCTGATCACGCTCTATGATATGAACTAGTATTATGTTGCTTCTAGTAGGCTAAGCGCAAGCCGAAACATCAACATGTGAAAGTCGTAGAATTTTGCAATCAAACTGTGGCTAGTACTGTGATGTTACTAGTAACCTTTTCTTACGTCATATGGCCAAGAGAGCATTTGAAGGCGAAACTTCTGCATGGGGAAGCTGCATCATGAACAAAAGTTTATATCGAGTATTATTGTTGACGTTAGTAGGCCCTGGCCGAAAGCGCAGCATGTGAAAGGTATAGATAAAAGTTATCGTTGCAGTCAGTACTGTGTAGTTACTAGTAGCTGGATTTAAGCTCGAAGTGAGACACTGTTGGTGAAACTTCATCATGAGAAACGTCACAAGCTGATCACGCTCTATGATATGACTAGTATTATGTTGCTTATAGTAGGCTAAGCGCAAGCCGAAACATCAACATGTGAAAGTCGTAGAATTTTGCGATCAAATTGTGGCTAGTACTGTGATGTTACTAGTAAACCTTGTGTTACGTCATATGGCCAAGAGAGCATTTGAAGGCGAAACTTCTGCATGGGGAAGCTGCATCATGAACAAAAGTTTATATCGAGTATTATGTTGACGTTAGTAGGCCCTGGCCGAAAGCGCAGCATGTGAAAGGTATAGATAAAAGTTAGCGTTGCAGTCAGTACTGTGTAGTTACTAGTAGCTGGATTTAAGCTCGAAATGAGACACTGTTTGGTGAAACTTCATCATGAGAACGTCACAAGCTGATCACGCTCTATGATATGACTAGTATTATGTTGCTTCTAGTAGGCTAAGCGCAAGCCGAAACATCAACATGTGAAAGTCGTAGAATTTTGCAATCAAACTGTGCTAGTACTGTGATGTTACTAGTAACCTTTTCTTACGTCATATGGCCAAGAGAGCATTTGAAGGCGAAACTTCTGCATGGGGAAGCTGCATCATGAACAAAAGTTTATATCGAGGTATTATGTTGACGTTAGTAGGCCCTGGCCGAAAGCGCAGCATGTGAAAGGTATAGATAAAAGTTATCGTTGCAGTCAGTACTGTGTAGTTTACTAGTAGCTGGATTTAAGCTCGAAGTGAGACACTGTTGGTGAAAACTTCATCATGAGAACGTCACAAGCTGATCACGCTCTATGATATGACTAGTATTATGTTGCTATAGTAGGCTAAGCGCAAGCCGAAACATCAACATGTGAAAGTCGTAGAATTTTGCGATCAAACTGTGGCTAGTACTTTGATGATGCTTGTAGCCAACCGAATTGGTTGAAAAGCCCAATAAGTAAGCTAACTTGGGAGAGCTTGTTGGAAACCAAATGCTACTAGATTGGTCCAAATACATCCTTCAACAGGGGATCACTTGGCTCGCTTTACGAAGAGGAGCACAGCTATATGTGTTAATTCGGTATGAATCGCAAGATTTGTTTACCGACCTCTCTAACGCAAAAGGCGGTCTCGGCTTCGGCTGTTGACTGCGTCCGATTCAGGGTTATATAACTCTCGATTGAACACATTGATGTTCTATTGTTGGTGCTTCCAATAAAATTGGAACACTTAAAGCAGAACCGATTCAAATAATAGCATTCTGATCAATGATTGCATTCCTTGATCAAGAACTGCTGGAGTCATTGTGATGGCGAATTTTCTTCATAAGAAAATTGCAAAGAGACGGAACTTAATGAGACTAGTATTATGTTGTTTCTAGTAAGCGGAAGCTGAAACAGCAACATGTGAAAATCAAGTTTTGTTCAATGATCTCGAGGCGATAAGTACTATGAAGCAACTAGTAGCCTAAGCATGACTCAGATTTGAGGACAGTCAAAAAGACTGGCGAAACTTCTTCACATGAAAGTTACATAGAGAACTACAAATGTATACAGCGAGTATTATGTTGTTTCTAGTAGGCGAAAGCTGAAACATCAACATGTGAAAGTTGTCTGCAAACTGTAGAACGATATGTGATTAGTACTGTGCTGTTACTAGTAGCCAGTCTGACTGTAGAAGCCAAGACAAAGGGAAACTAATGCATCTGAAAAGGACAAGTTATGGAAAGGTATGCACGATAAGTATTATGTTGTTTTCTAGTAAGCGGCAGCTGAAACATCAACATGTGAACGTCGTTGTGTACAGTAACCTAGAACTATATAGTCCTTAGTAACGTGCATTTACTAGTACCTGTAATTGGTATTCAGACTCAGGCAGTTTGGAATAGTTTGGCAAAGATGCACCAGAGAAAACTGGGATTTGATACAGAAATTGTTGAATACAAGTATTATGCTGCTTCTAGTAGGTTGAATCCGAAACATCAGCATGTGAAAATTGAAAACATTTCTGGTTCGAATTGTCACAAGTATTTGGTGATCTGAGTAGCCAAACTCACTACAACGCCAATTGAAGGCAAAAATTCTCAACGGGAAAAGCTATTCTCATTGAATGAGCTAACAAGACGAGTATTATGTTGCTTCTAGTAGGCGAAAGCCAAAACATCAACATGTGAAAGTCTTGCTGAACAAATTTAATGTTGTTGAGCTCAGTACCGTGTGAATTAGTAGCCATAATTGGCGAGCGAAAATTGAACTGGCGAAACTTCGTCTTTGGAAAATTGCAGATGCCGAGCACTTATTTTGCAACGAGTATTATGTTGACTGTAGTAAGCGAAAGCCGAAACAGCAACATGTGAAAGCTGTTGAAATTTGTGGTCATTTTGCAATAAGTACAAGGAGTGTAACTAGTAGCCAGGTCAAAATTTGGGATAAGAATGAG
>NW_027449938.1:0-26119 GCF_964194025.1 Convolutriloba macropyga
TCTTTATCTGTAATTAAACATCTCGGTATTACTAATCGATTTAATCCATAATTAATATAAAACCATATTTCTAAAAGATAAATTATATATTAAAATTGAGCCCCACAATAATTGTCAGTATCTCGTTGTATTCTTTCATCCGGACCTAATTTAATCTACTTTTGTAAAAATTATGCGGGTTTTTCTATACCGTAACTATCGAAATAGTACATTCCTCCTAAACTATCTCTTGATGTAACTAAAACCCATTGAGTACCCTCATTTAAATGTAAATTAACAATTATGTTATGATCTCTTTTCTTAACTGTTTTTATCTCTTCATCTCTCATTATAACCCCTATTGGAGTTAGACTTATCTGTTCTCCTTTTCTGCTTGAATCAAAATTACTCATAGCTTTATTCTCAATAATGTAGATAAACATGCAGCTATGCAAAAAGTTGAAGATGAGGATCAGGGAAGGGGCTTCACCCTTTGTTTCCCTACCTGCCTCGCAGAGAAGACGGAGATAAAGATAAAGCTGTAGAAAATTACGAGACTATAGATAAAGCTACAACTTGAACGTCAAGTACAGCCATAGATAGAAATAAAGCTGCAACTTCAAATCCAACTACAGCCATAGATAAAGATAAAGCTACAACTTCAACTACGAAATCAACAATTGCTAAAAATAATGCTAACGATACAACTACAACTACATCTTGAACTCTAGCCAAAGATAAGGATAAAGATAAATAAAAAACTATACCAAAGATGATGTAATAGTATTTCGTAATTATGTAAATGATTGGGTGGGATATAATATTGGCGGTATTAATGATTTGTTAACAAATGATATATCATTATTTAAAGATAGTATTTTAGTGTTTGATGATATGGGGGATAAATGAAATTAAAACATGCAATATTCTTCACAGTAGGTAGCAAAAAAACATAAAGATGATTTTTATGCGTCATAAACGTGCGAAGAAAATTTGTCTAGATCTAATAATGTTACGTTCTATATGACCAGTTATATGGATGCAGCTATCTTTGATAACATTAAAAACACCTTTCAGTGTATGAATGACTTTCATGAAATATGTAAAGAAAACAAAATTGGTATTGTGAAATATAATACAAAAAAGGTAGTTTTACTGTTGTAAATAAATATAGACAGATAGTTTATGATTCAGAAGTGGCTAGATTTAACATAAGAATTTTAAATGTGAAAGGAACTATGGCGGCGGGTCAGAGAGATAAGTTAATAAAATTTTGAAGAGTTAGGTTGAAGAAAAATTAGGTTGAATATTTATGTTGGAGAATCAAGTTGAAGAAAAATTAAGTTAAAAAAATTATATGATTTTTTCTTTACTAATTTCCAGTTTAGCAACTGCTCTTGGTGGTCTAAGTTTTTTCTATCTTTTCTTTGGTGAAAACAAAGATAGGCAAATACAACAAGTAGCCAATACAACATGATTAGATTGTGATAGAGTTGCTAGAGTTCTTAGTGGGTGGCATGGAGAATAAGAAAAAAAGATAAGCCTCAAAATTTAGCTCAAGGGCAAACATCACTTGATAAAAGATGAAGTTGGTACAATTACCCAGACCAATGCTAGATCACCCAATTACACTCAAAGTAATCTGCTGGAAATGTGTGTAGATGAAAGAAGTTGTTTATTAAACAAATATGGAAAATATATAATTTCACAAAGTAACACCACTAAAGTGATCCATGAGCTAAATTTAATAGATAAAAGAAAGAACAAATTAAACACATTAAACAAAATAATTTGGAATAATGTCCTTTTATTAAATGTATAAGTGTTTGAAGTGTCATAATGATTTTAAGAATTATTTTACATTTAAAGGTCATTACACTGATTTCCATACCAAGCTACTAACAGATTGTAAAGGGTATTGTTATAAAAGATTTAGTGGTGTTCGTCTTATGAATGATTGTCAAACTAAAACACTAGTTCTAGCTTTACGGCTGATGATCTGGCTTCGCCCATAAGGAAACCTAGTAGTAGATAAAACAAGGAAATCAAACACCAGCAAAACTTGTCCCGTTCTCAAACGCTAATCGCGCATGTGGAATAGGGCCAAATTTTACTGCTTGTTGATTTCCTTGTTTTATCTACTACTATACATTCACTCTATATTCGATCGAAAACAATCAGAAATCAATTAAAATCAAAAATAAAACAAAAAATCAACAAAAAAAACAAAAGCAAAATTTACATTTCACTGTTTAAGAGCGATTCATTGTTATTCGGGGAGATCCCCAGTAGAAAGATCGCTCTTGTTTCGCTCTTAAAGAGTGATTCCCTATTTTTTGATATTTTCTATTTTCTTTATAATTTTATTTCAAATTATCTATACTCCTCAATAAATATATATTTTCTTTTACTTTTTCTATATTTAACCCATTATTAATAACAAATGATACAAAATTATAATATTTACACGATCAACTTTCCTCTGTTTGGCTAATAACTAAAGGACTTGCAGTCTTGCTTTGCCAACTAGGATTAATTGTTTTCTCACTCAAATCAGGGAACCTGCTTCGCAGATTTCTACTAAATCCTCTAGTTAATTCTACATCTGGATGTTGTTTCTTCACATGAGCCCGTATCTCATCATATCTCACAAGAGAAAAAAATATGGACAATTAACTTTAGCTGAAGTACAAATTATACATGTATACTTACTCTCATCAAAATCAGTTGGTGGTTTTATATAATTACATTTATTACATTTTCTAATTAAGGCTTCTGGGCTAAGGTTAAGGTTAGGGTTAAGGTTAGGGTTGGGGTTGGGGTTAGGGTTAAGGTTAGGGTTAAGTTAGGTTTAGGGTTACGGTTAAGGTTAGGGTTAGGGTCCGAGTTAGAGTCATAGATAGAACCAGAATCAGAACCGGAATTAGAACTAGAACTAGAACAAGAACTGGAGCTGGATTCATTTTTTAAAGAACAACCCTATGGAGAAAAATCATTAGCACAAATAGCACTTATTGTTATATTACCACATCTACTTTTATCAATTTTATCTTTATGACATGATTCATAGTGATATTTTAAACAAGCAATGTTTCCATATTTATAGTTACACTCTAAACATTTTAAAAGCATTTATAATAGGGTAAACTATAATTACATAATCATTTCACTGATCAGTGAACGAGCTTTGCTCGAGGTTGGTGTAACAAGGTTTGCCCTTCTCCAACGAACTTTGTTCGTGGTTTACCAAACTGCTTCGCAGATAATATTTAGCCATGGTGTCAATTAAATTTTTAGTATTATCTTTAGATGTGATACACTCTGCTAAATATTCATTTCCTAACGTATTGCGTGTATTAGTTTTACATCTCTTATCTAAAATCAATTCAAGGTCTAATTTTTTTTATCTCTAACAAAATTTATAATCTCTTCTCTAAATTCTTTATTATTTCCATATAGTCCGGTTAAAAACATTCCTCCCTCTCTATTCAAAATACCCATCTCTTCATCTACGAAGCAGCTTCCCTGATCTATATATTCTTCTTGTAGATCATCTGCGAGTGAGCTTTGCAGATCTTCTCCATAACCATAGTTAACTAATGTACTTGCTCTACTTAACATACTACTTGCACCCATTGCTACATATCCAGCAGTTTTTATTGTTGTATCGGGATATAAATAATTATATATCATAAAACCTGGACTTATAATTCCTAAAACAGTAGATACTAATCTAAAATCATTTGCTTTAACCATCTCTTTTGTTAAAACATCATTCTGAATTTTAATATTTTTTAAAGTAAGAAGTTTATTAAAATAAAACTGATAATTATCAAGATTAATGGTATTTCTATCTGTTGCATTTATCATGAGTGGTTTCATATATGCTATAAGTTTTCTTTTGCCTTCACATTCAAATTGCTCTTTCAAACAGAGAGCTTTTAAATCAAGGAAACCAACTCTTGAATCATATATCATTGTTCTATTACTATTAATAATAAAAAAGTATTCTCTTTCCTATTTTATTATACCATAACGAATTTCATCTGACATTCCATCTGTTCGATTATAATGGTTACTAATTAACTCACTAATTATTTTACTAAACTCATGTTCACATTTATATATCTCATTAAAGTTTTTAAATTGATCAGGTCCATTATAAGTTGTTAAATAAATAGTATCACAACTCATTCTTGCTGTATTAATTATTTGAGCTGGTTTATGACACACTACAGTCATTTGAATATTATAATATCTGCCTTCAATAAAAAAAATAAACTATATCCTTAATCAACCTATTTCAATATCATCAAGTACTAATACACAATTTTGAAATTTATGCATTTTATTTTTTGTGATCATATTTATATCACATTTATTAAACCCAGTATAAAACTTATTAGAATCGGGATCTATCCAGTCTCTGTCATTTTTACACACTATAACTTTATTTTTAGCTTGGTTTTGCTCTTGGTTTTAGTCTTGTATTTGGTATTGGTCTTGGTTTTAGACTAAGTATAATTTTAAGTATTGTCTAATAAAATATGTTTTACCTGTTCCAGTTCCACCATAAACAATAGTATGTGATGGTGATTTTTCATATTCAAATCTAACTAGACTCCTATTCATAAATCTACCAAAGCTTTCTTCTAATTTTGTTTATTTACTTGGTATTTAATCATATATCATATAACAACTTGCAATTAAGAAAATAAAAAATATAACTGCGCTACCTGTCTCCATTTTTATATATAAATTATAGGCTCGATTTAGACTTAGACTTAGATTTATTAAATTTATCATACAAAAATGCTTATCCTAACTTTTGAGGAATTCAATAATAAATTTAGTATTGATAATAATGCTATGAGTGATATCAGAATAAAAGATATAGGTAAAGATGTAAGTCTAACACCAATTGAAAAAGTAATGAGAGATCGGACTCCAGATAATATCAATGACAACAACTCCACAACATTATTGTAAATTTACATCCAGCTGAAGGTACATATTGGGTTTTAGTTATAAGAAGAGAAAGTGGTCCTGTGTATTACTTTGATAGTTTTGGCTTTGAGACTCCACCATTATTTTTAGAAGAATTTGTTGATCTAGGCTCTAATGAAAGAATACAACAATGTGATGAATCTTATTGTGGGGCTTATTGTTTATACATGATCTATCTTATTGATAGAAGATTTAGAATTTACAATGCTTTGAATATTCTAGTTATCATTTAAATATCATGTAAATATTGGGGAATATATAATGAGTGTTTTTGTTTAGGTTGTGATGATAATGTTAATGATGATGACAATGTTAATGACCTACGAAGTAGCTTTGCTAATAATGATAAAAATAATGTTATTGTTAATGATAATGATAATGATAAAGATAATGGTAATGATAATGATAATGATAATGTTAATGATAATGATTATGATAAAGACAATTATATATATCTATTGGATGAAAAACATCAAAAGGAAAAAAACCTAACAATATTACCCTACTGGTGATATCTCTGTTAATATAAATAATGATTTACAATCATGGCTAAATGATGATGATATTACTACTGAAGCTGAATTCGCAGATAACATTGGATGTATAATATCTGGTCCTAGTGAATGTGGAAAGACATTCTTATTAAAAAAACTAATTCTAGCTAGTATATTTTTTGATAAGCTATACATCATTGGACCCACTGGTGATCAAAACAATGGATTATAAAGAATAAAAAATAATGCAACTATAGAATTTATTAAAGATATAAAAGATTTACGATCTCCTGATAAACTACCCGAAAGACTTAAAGATACTAATGATATTTGATGATGTTACAACCAAACAACCAGTTATAAACGAATACCTTTTTAGTGGTAGACATAATAATTGTATTATGATATATCTTAATCAAAATCCATTCACAATAGATAGACAGAGTTTTAGAGAGAATTGTCATCTATTTATTTTGTTTGAACAAAGAGGTAAAGTCCTCATATCTATATATCAAGATTTCTTTAATAATGTTGAAGTTAGTTATAATGATTTTGCTAATATATGTAATAAGGTTTGGAAAGAGCCTTATAATTACATTGTCATTGTTATAACTAAAATTAAAAATGTTAATGGTAAACTAAGAATTAATTGGTATCGGAGAGTATTGTAGTCAAAATATTTCTATGTCCATGGCTATTATTATAGATAGAGATTGAACTATAACCATATCATTAACTATAAATATATTTTAAATCAGATATAGAGTAAAACTTAATACATCGCCATTGAAGGCTATAGGTTTTCCATGCTCATATTTTACATGAAAATCAATATATTCTATTCTATCTTAGTTATATTTTGATATAATATATTAGTTGGTATAATATTCATCAAGTAACCTGGTGGCTCTGTTAGAGTAAAATCACATAGTATGTCTGTGTTATTACCATTATCTTTAACACCAGATATAAGATTACAATGAATATTAATAGTACTAAAACCCATAAATTTAATAATCTTTTGAGATGTGTATTTACCTTGTTTATATACTATTTTTCTAAATCATAGTAAACGGGCTATTGAGTTCTCTACAACAAAGCTAAGTCCGCCTTTTTTTTCTTTTCCATTATACATTTCATTGTATTCTTATCAGGTTCTATTATAACATTACCATCAGTTTCTTCTTTTATTAATTCTGCTATTTTATTTAATTCATAAGCACCTGGTGTAATAGTTGAATATAACAATGGGATTCCTTTATAAATATATTTAAGAACAGATGTAATTTTTGGGCTAGTGTTAGAGTTAGAGTTAGAGTTAGAACTGAGAGGTTCTGCCAAAGCACCATGGGGCTTCGCCCATGTTTCACGATCATCACCATCTAAAACCGTACCCGCATATAAAAATTGATTATTCCTTCTATTCACATTAAACACCGAGTTATAAACTGATAATCTAAAAAAACCTAATTTTGTTGTATTAAGTATAGGTTCACTAAAGTTGAACTTTTTCGGTTGGCTTTACCATTCTAAAGTTAAGTGTATGTTCTTCTTTAGTTTTAGTTAAAGCTTCATGTATCTTTTGTAGTTCATATAGAATTAAAATGTCAGTCATTTTGGGATTTAAAAAAAGGATTTTAATTTGGATATAACTTATGTTTATAATAAAGATATACAAAAAAGTAAGCTTATAAAATAAAAACCAAATAATCTAGCAACAATGAATACAATCAATACTAACATTAATATCATTCTCAATAGAGAAGAGAATCATTTAAATTTGCGTGATTCGTATCTAGAGATAGAGATTGTTGTATCAGATAATGCCGGTGGTTTATTTGCTAATGATGCTAATATCAGATTAGTTAATTATGGTATGATGGCACTGTTTAATTCAATTAAGCTTGAAACTAGTGGTGGTAGGACTATTAAATATATAGATCATTGTCATCCTAATCTATTAATGTATAAGTTATTATCTAGTACTGATGATGAATATGAGAGTAGTTTTGTTAGAAATCAAGGTAATAGAGATATTCAACTTAAAGGCGACCATTTTGCTGCAGAACGAGGTCATATGTATATGATGATTAAGATGAGTGATCTATTTGGTTTCGTAAATGATTTAGAAAAGATTATATATTGTTTAGGATTTAAACTAAAATTAAAAAGAAATAATAATGATAGAGCTCTATTTAGGGTTAATAGTGGTGCTGGTGCTGTTGCTTATGATGGTAATATAGATATTAGAGATATATCATGGTGTGTACCTAGTATTGATCCTAGTAATGATAATAGAATTATTGTGCAAAAGGATTTTAGTAAAAAGAATAATGTAGACTTTAGCTTATTATGAAAGAAAGACATTTTACAAGAATGTACCCAATGCTACTAACAACTTGTTTGATCTTGGTATGGAAAGTGGGATGGAAAGACCACAATATTAAATAGTTGGTTTCGAAAATGATAATGTTAATGAACAAACTCATGATGCAAGTACGTTTCATATAAGAAATGTTACTGAATGTTATTGTAAGATTGGTAGCGAATTCATCCTGAGGATAGAATGAATATTAATTATGGTACCAATAATTATAATAAGGCTTTTAAAGAGATTGTTAATTTTAATTAAGATTATAAAGGATTACCTCATAATATTAAACCATATATAAACCATAGAACAATCAAAAGTAATTATAGAATATATGTATTCGATACTAGAATTCGAAGTGATCATAAAGGACCACAACCAATACAACTTAGATTTAAATTTAGTGCTGCAGTTGCCAATGTTATATGTCATGCATTAGTTTTAACCAGAAAGGTTATTAGTGTGACTAGTGATGGTAATAAGATGGTTGATATTATATCAAAGACAAAGTCTTAGTTCTAATTAAGTCATAGTTATAATAAATGATATAATTATTAACTTAACCAATGACTAAACAATGACTAAATTGATGATAATCAAACTATTTCCTACTAGTCTTAACAAAACCCTTAGCATAAATAATATCTAGTTTCTTTTTATTCTCTAGAGCTAAGCATCCAGTTTCAAGTTTAGTTTGGGGTTTGGGCTTGGCTTTCGAGCTTCGCTCACGGGTTGAACCCGTAGGTTTAGGTTTAACCCTGGGCTTAGACTTAGACTTATTCATAACAACAAAAGGATTATACTTTTTAACTTCCAATATTTTTTATATATAGAAATGAGTTTTTTAAACAAGTTCAAAATTAATTCATATTGTGTTGGTGGTAGACATTATAGTGGTACTAACAATATAAGTGGAGTTATTACTTCAAAAGGTACTAAAACGTTAAGAGGATCCTGAACTAAATGTAGAAGGAAGAAATCAATGACAGTACCTGATGCAACAATAGAAGCTGAGGGATTGAAAGATTCCTTTAAAAGTGTTGGTAAAGCTACGGTTAACTTTGGAAATAAAGTTGCTAATAACCCAGTAAGAGCATTAGAAAGAGCAGGAAAAAGAGGAATTGCAGCTGCAAGTAGAAACCCTAGAGCTGCTTTATCAGCCACACCTGATTTAATTAAATTTGCAACTACTGGTGAAGGATTAAAGGTAGTACAAAAAGGAAGAGTTTTATACTTAGGTACAAAGAAGAGATAATTGTTTGATTATGATTATGATTATGATTATAATATATTAATGATCATGTTTATAATAATAATTTTATTATATTTATGATTATGATTATGATTATATTTATATTGTTTTAATGATTGTCGATAAAAACTAATTCTAATGTAATTATTGCTAAACATATAATTATTACTAAGCGCTATTAACTTTAGTTTAAAAAAATACTCAGCTTGTTTTTCTTGTTCTTCTTATAATCCTCATATACCTTGACTAATTCATTATATTCATCATTACCTATTTTATTATCATTCATTGATTTAGTATATAGTTTATTAAGTTTGTCGCTAAACTGTTTACTTAGAATATACTTTTGTGAATACTTTACAATATTATTTCTTGTTTTAGTATTAATTATTTTTGATAATGAACCACAAACAGTTGCTGTAGAAAAAGCTGTTGGTATAGAATGTGGTAATGCTATACCCGTTAATGCAACTGATTTTGTTGTTGCCGTTGTTGCAATTGATGATAATAGTATTTCCGTTATCTCAGCTTCGTTAACATAATTTTAATATCTTCTTAATTTCTTATTATAGTTATTAGTTTCAGTTTCATAATAACCTCTGATATCTTTTATAATAATAATATTATTATTAAATTTATTATTGGCTTGAATCTTTTCATTTATGTATTGTTCATTCACGGTTGACAAGTTGGGATATAGTAATCTCCCACTCGGTGCTGTTGGATTGGTCATGGACTCCGTCACAGCTTTGCTTATTTTCATTAGTAAAAAAACTTTCTATTTCTTTTTTTCTTTTGTTATATCTTATGTTTAAATCCATAATGAATCTCAAATCTTGCTTGCTCTTTATTATCAATTAATGTACTTCGTAAAAGTATAGCAATTATATATTGTACTATTGTCCTTTTATTCTTTATAAGTGCTTCATCTACGGCAGATTTAGTCTTTTTTTTTAAATTTCCTCAAATTTTTTTAGACCCGTAGTAAACATATCATCTAGTTGTATGTTAGTGATTTTCTGATTGAACTTATTATTATCAAATTCTTGTTTTAATTGATTATATTAAGAAATTGTATCAGCAGCAATTTTATTACAAAACCTAACAGTATTTGTGACTTCATTTGCTGATTTACTAAATTATTTAATTAGTTCTTCATTAACTTGTGTTTCATTTAGTTGTAAAATTTTAGTTGTAACTTTATCAAAGTCACCCTTTCTTAGTTCAGTTAAGTTTCTACTTAAAATGTCTTTTTTATTGGAAGAGGATAATGAGTTATTGTCACAATACTCTTCATTAACAACATCTTTTTCATCTATCGGAGGATGTACATTCGTAATTTTATGGGTATCCTTCATGTCAATATTATCATTATCTTCTAGGAATAACCCACGAGCCCTACTTAGTGCTCAGTTGTTTCCATTTCCCACATGATGTTTCGCTGGGTTAAATCTCTCTCTTGCATTATTTATATTAAGAAATGTATTTAATGATTCTAAAACTTTATTATAAGATTCAATGTCAAACTCGGATTTTAATAGTTCCTGTTCATAATATTTACCTTCTATTATCTCTTCATAAATATCTTCTATTTTATATGATGGTAGTTGTGTTTTTAGAACATCATTAACTTTAAATAGTTCTCTATTCCAATTAAAAGTGTATCCCTTAGAGAAGATATCACGTTTACCTGCATTTCTAACATAATCACCAACATTAAATTTTGGTGTTGCTTTGGTAGATTTAACATAGTGTCTAACTTTATCAAGATTGTTAGAAGCATCAACAGGTGTCATATTAATTGGTGAATGGATGTTTTTGTTATATGTTATGACTGCACCATTTAATATATTTACCCAATTACCATCACCATTGATGAACATAGGTTAATTTATTACGTGTAATAATGTTCTATTGACTCTCTCTATGAATACAGCCATTAAATCACTGTATGTAGAATATAGTTTTGTTTCATGTTCTTTAAGTAAAGATTTAAAGGTTTTATTGTAATACTCACTACCTCTATCTACCCATAACTTTTCTGGTTTTCTATTTTCTAATAAAATTGATTTGAAACCATTAGTTGTAGATAAACCAGATTTATTCTTTAATGGAATTGACCATGCATATTTTTTGAATACATCAATAACAGTAAAAATAAACTTATAATTTTTAATGGATTTACTTAGAGATGACTTAGCAATTAAATCAGCTGACTATGTTTCATCTTTTTATAATGGTATTATTCTTTCTCTTCCAAACTTTGCTATTTGATGAATGAATACGTCTTTAGCTAATAGCTGTTGTTGTTATTGTTGTTGTTTTTGCATCATTATTTATTTACCATAGTTAAAAACAAAATTATCTAATTGTTCTTGATTAATAATATTCATAGATAATAGTTTCTTAGATATATCTAGCATTTCATCATATAATCCATCATGACCAGCTTTTGTTTCTAGTATTAATAGTTCTAGTCTTTCTATTAAGTCATGTGGGTCGGCCTTGCTAAGACCACTACCTTCAAGTTCTTCACCACTCTCGTAAACAGTTTCTTCACTACTAGAATCAACTGTGTGGTGGCGTGGATTTCTTCTTGGTAGTGCAAAACTGGTTTCTATTCTTCTAATAAGTTTCACCCTATTACTCATAGTATCCCCTCTTTTTCTATTGTAGTTGATATCGCTCAGAAACAATCTCATTTTGTTTCCTTCGCCTCTAATATCTTTTTCGGTTACATCTTTATTAGTAACAAACAAAGTGAAACCCCTAGAAAAATTTTAGACTCTACTTTTTACTTTTATATCATTAGGTGCTAGAGATACATCTACACCATTTATTTTAAATTTACTTGAATTTGGATCAACTGATTTTAATTTTAATTGTTTATTTGTTTGCTTCCCCATTAGTAATAAAATCTCAATCATATCATTGTCTACAGTAAATGTTTTACCTCTATCGTCTTTTAATGTTACGGATGAATCAAGTATTGGTGATAAGAAAGAGGCATGTTCAAGAAAGCTACTTTGTCTTCGCTGCTCCACACTATTTAAAGCATTAGTATTGTCCTCGAGTGCTGCTAATGTTTGGTTTCGAAGAGCTTGCATTGTTTCAGCGTTTGTATTTAAAGTTGTAGTTAAAGGATCAAATAACTCTTCTATTTCACATTATATTCTTGTTGTTTTAATTTATCTTCTAATCTATTCTTTCTGTTTTGTTTTTCTAGATAGTTTAATTCTATAAGTACATCTAGCTTAGTCATTTTTTATATAAAACTATTATAATAAGTATGAATTAGATCTATAATTATAATTATAATAATTAATAATAATAACTCATTAGATAATATAATAGCTGCTTCTATTAATTTTCTATTGCTATCTTTAGTTAATTTTTTAATATCATTAATCATGGAAGGGCCTTTGACCTTGGTTCCCCAACCTGCTTCGCAGATTAGTTTATCTACATCATTATCCTTATCCTTATTCTTATCCTTTAATAGTTTCTTAATCGTTGAAGCCGCTTCTCGGATCCTATTTATCAAATCCCTTTTAAGTAAATATAGTTCCTTATCATGGGATATAACTTTATATATTGTTTACATAAAACCTTTTATCATCAAATATGTTTAAACTAATCTTCCCAACTTCTTGTATTCTGCATTCATCTACTGTTCTCTGTGTATTATTCATTATTGCATAGCAATAATCTATGTGCCTAGCATTACTATGCTTCTTTATGCCTTTTTGTTTAGTGTTTATAGGATAATTTTGAAGCTATATGTTTTGGGGGACAATGCTATAAATTCCTCAATAATCCTACTCCACAGCTCGTGCTTAAACTTGCCGGGGACTTTTTTAATAGTTTTTATAGGTATGTCTAGATTACTTATGTTCATATGCTCATCACTAACTTTACATTCACTCTAACTTCATATGAAACTGTCCGTATCAATATAGTGAAGTGTTAAATTTTTGAGGGATGGTTGTAGAATATTATAGAATACATCAAACATATGTAATTTGCTAAGCTCGAGTATTGTTACTCCTACATATACAGGTGAGCTATATTCTATTTTTTTTTATTTATTCTATTAGGCGATAATTTCTATATCTAGTTATATTCTTTTACTTACACTTTTCATTATCTTTTCTTCATCATGCAAGAATTTGCTTCGAAAGAAGTTCAGAGGATTCATGCACATTCTTCCATATAGGGAGTTATTCATTAATTTCCTTACATCCTTTTCTGCTTCAGTTTTAGCTGTTGCTCTTTTTTTGTATTGTTTTGTTTATAATCTCTGCGTAAAAAACCTTGTTTAAATTTAATTACTCTACGTATTTTGGTTACTTTTACTCCCATCTTAACATAGAACTTCAACATCCTATAATAAACCATATATTCTGTTTTGTTGTTTTGATCTAAGATTAATTTCTCTGATCTTGCTTTGCCTCCATCTCTTTCTCGATATCCTAATTCATTATCATTTATCTTTCTTTCATTAGGCATTAGTGCTAACTGTTCTGTTCTTTCTTTACAACTATTAGTATAACCAATATCACAATCTGTATAATAACCATGATCAGTATCATCTGGAGTATTTAATATTGTATCTAGAGATGTGATGGTGTATTTGAAGTCCTTATAAGGTAGTTTTTGCATCATTGCATAACCATATAGGTTGTTTGCGTCTATGTACCATAGAGTCTTGATACTTTCACTACCGTTGACCAGCCTATCACCCAATATTCCACATATACCACCTCTCTTTGCTCCAACAAAATCATCTAGCATTTGTTTATCTTGCAATGTATCTAATGTAAAACCGCTTGACGTTAACCAACAATTAAAACTATAACCTCGGAGACTTACTTAGTGTAGTGGGTTGAGCTTGAATTCTTTCATACTTAATTTGACATATTCATTCTTGCAGTAATCTAATATTTTGTCATCATTCTGTAAATACTATATAGTTAGATCTTTACCAGTTTTATGACTGCTTTCATTATTAAAGTTTTCTACTTCTTCTTGTGTTGGTAATTTATTATGTAGTGAGGATTTGAACTCTTCTATTTTTAGATTACCTATAACTTCTTGGTAGGTAGCTTTGCTACCGTACGACATTGTCGTGGTTCCCCTGGCAGCTTCGCTGTCATAGGTAGTCAAACCAAAGTATTCATATGGATATAATGTTTTAGTTTTACATCTGTATATCTTTGCCATTTGATCTAGAGGCATAGCTAAGAAGTTAAAACTATCTAAGAATTTGAGACAACCAATGCTAAACATCTTAGACTTACCAGCAGCTAGTGGTATGTTATCTACTTTTCTTTTATCATTATTCTGTTTGAAGAGTTCACTGTATAGTAAGTTGAAGTCATAGCCATAACCATTATGGAATGTTACAGGAATGAAGTTTTGTTGTTTATACCTCAGATTTCATATCTTACATGCTGTTCAGATATATTTACCAGTTTCGTGACAATGATCTCTTACTTTATTAATACATATTTTGCTGCAGATATGACAAGTGTTATTAGTTTCATGATATAATTTATCTTTTTCTGTGAATATCATCTTTTCATTATGTTTGAAATTATTCTCTGTTTCTATTTCTAATAGATCTCTAGCAAATCTTTTGATGCAGCCTAGACCGAAGTAGTGCTTGAAGTTACCTTGCCAGGTGTAACCCAAAGCTATTGGAAAATGTTCAGCTTGTACATATTTATGGATCTCTGGCCATCCGTGAAACGGCTTCGCCGATGCTTCGCCACAAACATTAGTTGAGACTTCAGCAATGCAACATTCTTTATCAGCAGTTATAGTATTTTTTATTCTGACGTTTGTGTTCATTTAAAAAAGTAATATGATTTTTCTTAGGACAAACAATCTCTGGTTTGAATGAGTTGTTGCATTCATGTCATATTTAATTTTTGAATCAAACCAATATGTACATCTATCACAGTATTAGAATTTGTGATTCATTCTATTTGGTCGATCTAACAAGGTTTCTATGTTTTTAATTAGAGCACAGTGTTCTACTTGTCCATTACTCCAAACTAGTATTCTTACATCCTTTCTATCTTTATTAAAATCATCCACTTGTTTAAACAATTCTACTTTACCTCTACCACAGGAGGTGTATTTCCAAAAATTAATATTGTTCAACTTTTGTATTCATAATATATATCCGAAAGCATCTTCATGTTGTTGTCTTGGTTCAATTAGCTTATCTACATATTTACTTTCTCGAGTTGCATGGTGCATGGCAGGATATAGCCAAGCAGTAATAGTTAGTTGCAAGCAGTTGTATTTGGAATACGTAAATTTACTATCGATTTAGAGTTTTTGAGATCGGCTGGTAAATCTATATGGGTACCAATAGATGCTTTAGTTGGTTCAATATTTAATTGAATACTTCTTATTCCAAGGAACTTGAAGTCATAACCATAACTTTCATATGTTTCCTTTTCATTATCAATCCAATCCATGAAACGGCTTCCCCGATACTTTCAGTCTCCATTTTCAAATATTGCATTATTATTATTATAGCCAGTATTGAAGAATATTTTTGCAACCTTATCTTCATCTTTGGTGTTCTACTCGACCGTAATCTTATATTTAAAACTCTTAACTCTACGAAACTGGTAACATTTTTTAATTTCCTCTAAAGAGTAATTAGTTGCTTCATCTATATCTTCAATACAAATCCCACCTTTATCAGTAATATAAAACTCTCTCATGTTCTGACTGGAATTTATATCGAAGTCCTCTGTGTTTTCTAGATACTTAGCCTAATTGTTGTGATAAACTTATTAAATAGTCTCCATGTGCACCCGGGAGGCTATTTAGTTTCGTTTCAGCTTCTGATTGCAATTATTTACTGGATCAATAGAGGCCGGACATTCTTTGGGTAGCCCCAGTTATAGGGGATTTCAGATTCCGGCGGAAGGTATTCTTTTGCGATAATTGCTGCAGTTTATCACTATTTTGGAAAAGCAGTGCGTCAGTGACTGCCTTCACAATACACCATTTAAAAACATTTGGACTGAGAGTTCTTTCCAATTGCTTTGTTGACATAATTCAAAGGACGCACTTTCACCATTCATAAGTTAGTCCCTGTATTCAGTTAAACATTTGGCGTGAGGTTTCTCCGCATCTGTTTGACTGATTTGCTATTTTTTTTTCTTTACATAGCTCGAGTAACTCTGCAAGATGTCGAGACGAACTAAAAAGCAAGATACTGATTTGATTGAGAAACTTATTCCCTGTATAAGAGACAACTGCCCCGTTCAAACAAAAGTATTTGTTCCCTAGAGCTTCGATTGTTCTCTAACGTTTCTTTGAGGATTTTGCGCTGCCAGCATTAAAAGTGACAATCGAAAGACATACTCCTCAGCTGTTACAAATTCAATTAGAAATGAACAGCAAACTCGAGCTACATTATTCGCTGAGTTTCAGCAGGAACAGGCACGCAAGGATGCAAAAAAAATTGAACCTCGTAGGGAAAGGAACCAAACCGTCAGATTTAAAAACGGACGCGACTCTTGTCCAAGAGCTAGCTAAAACGCTGCATGTCAAAATCGAAGCACATGACGTGGAACTGAAAAAATAGGAAAACCCCAAGAGTCAACCGGGCATCAGTTGCTGTTACTCAAATTAGGGAGCAGATGAAAAGGAAAGAGTTTCTACGAAAATCTGGCAATCTACGAAAATGTCCCAATTTCTCGAGTATTTAAGTGTCGCCGGATTTAACTCGAGCGGAACGCGTGCAACAATATAACCTGCGAATTGAAAAACGACAATTAGAGAGTCAAAATCCTGGAAATCCGTACAGAATAAGATGGGCGAAGAGAAATGACTACATTTTCAGTGCTCGCCCTCTACTTCCGTACTTCTCATGAATGTGCAGAGTATCCTATCCATTGAGAAACGGCTATCATTTTGTAGCTATATGTCTATGCTATCTCCTGCAATTGCTTCTCTCACTGAAACTTGGCTTGATAAATCGGTTAAGGATAGTGCTGTTTTTATTGACAATCCGTACTCTGTAATTGTGCGATCAGATCGGACCCATGGTCATCATGGAGGAATCCTCATTGCATTTCACAACAATTTCTTGAAAGATATCGAAATCAAATATTCCTCAAAATCCGAAAATGATTGCGTCGTGTTGTTTACGTACGCGAGCCTAACCCTTTGTGTTGTTCTCTTCTACCTTCCCCCACGTGGCTCACAGTTTTATGTCAAACCAATTGTCGTAGAACTCAGAATTCGCGCTATCATGAGTGAAGTAGAAAACAAATTACAATTGAAAAGCTCAGATTCGATACAGTGGCTAATTCTGGAGATTTTAATTACCTGAACGTACAGTGGGAATGTATGTCATCGGCAAACTCGGACGAGGAGACTCTCCTGGAATTCATAATCGAGCAGTTATTTTTTACGCAAATAATTGACCAATCCACTCATAGAGCTGGAAAAATTTTAGACCTTGTATTATGCTCCCATCCAGATGATTGGGATTTTGTTATCAAAGAGTCAAATTGCTCTGATCATAATTTTATATTTCTGACTTTTGAAGGTATTCGATTAAATTATTGCTCATCGAGTGCGTTTTCATTATCTTCATTCGATGCAAATTCTTTTATTCAAAATCTTCCAATCACAAAGTCACTAGCATACGATTGCCACAATTCACATCCAGCATTTATCTCTAGATGCTATAAGCTCTTGGAAAGAGCCCTTCAGCTAAGTGTCAATATGAAACGCAAGAAAAGGATTGATGCACCGCTTTTTTTTATTCTTCGGCAACGATGCACTGTTTGAACAAATTGCACTCTGCGAGAAGAGGTAAAAAGAGTAACGTTCAAAGCCTTGAAAGCGAATTAACAATTTTATTAGACATGGATAAGCAAGTGTTTCTTAACAGTGTTAAGAATTTCAGTACCAATGACGCGTTTTCCTTGCTTAAAAAGTTGAATGGCAATAGCTGTCTGCCTGGTAAAGTTTTTTACAATGACTTAACGGCCTCGAATGATTTTGATAAAGCCAATTTATTCAACCGTTACTTTAGTTCGGTCTTCCAACCTAAGGCTACCTTCTCCACTGAGGATTTACCTTTTGGAAAATTGGTCAAGCTCTCGGAAGTTGAATTTAGCTTGAACGACATTCAGATCTTGCTAGCAAAAGTGCCCGATAGTTCCGTAGCAGCTTGTGACGGGGTACCACCAACTATCTTGAATAAAGCAGCTGATACATTCTCCACGTTACTGTACCTTGTTTTTTCGTACGTTGTTAGAACTCAAAAATGGCCTGATACTTGGAAGTGCGCCTTTGTAACACCAGTTTTTAAAAAGTGATCAAGAGCAAATGTTGAAAATTACCGACCGATATCTATACTTCCACGGATTTCTCTTTTCTTCGAAAAGCTTCTCTTTATGTACACATACGGAAAAATCAAGGACTTTCTTAATTCAAGGCAGCATGGTTTTCGTACGAAACATTCTACGGTGACGCAATTAGTCCTTTTTCTACACGAATTGCATTTGAATTTTGACGAAAATGTGGAACAAGTTGTTGTGTATTTAGACTTTTGCAAAGCGTTTGACTCTGCCGATCACTCCTGTCTGCTATTTAAAGTAGCACCTTTTGGGTTTGACAAAGATTTTGTGGCATTGCTCTCATCTTACTTAGAATGTAGAAGACAAAGAGTTAAAGTTGGGAACAGCCTCTCAGACGTCTCGGATGTCAGCAGCGGCGTGCCGCAGGGGAGCGTATTGGGGCCTATCTTGTTCTTAATTTATATCGATGATATGCTTGATATCCCTGAATTTTCTAATGTACATTGCTTTACTGATGACACAAAACTAGTTTGCAGCGAAGACTCTTGCCTACGCGCAGTTCAAAGTGATCTACACGCGCTAAGATTATGGTCTTATTGCAATTTTATTAATTTCAATGCTATCAAATGTGGTTATCTTCATTTCAGCCGGACTTCTACCGATTCCTTATGTATTGGAAGCGACAATATATCTCGAATAGACCCGATTACAGATTTGGGTATTGAAGTGTCGAGCACATTAAAGTGGAGCTATCAAATTAGAATTAAAGTTAGAATTAAACTCGTGAAAGCTCGAAGAGCTCTAAATTATTTGAAACATAGCGTTCCATACGGTCTATCCTCTGGTGTTAAATTTAATTTATACAAAGCATGCGTTCTATCAGTATTGTAATATGGCTACCCTGCCTGGTACCCGGCCATTATCCATATGCGTAGGTTAGAACTCTTGAACCTACAAGGTCTTAGGTGGTGCTTTGGACCGGGTGACTATGCTGGCTTGTTGATTACATCGAATTCCCTGCCAGTTGCCTATCAGCTGATTGAGAGTGATTTACGTTTCTTCTCTGCTATAATGAGCGAACAAAATTGTCTGAGTTTTAACGATTTCTTCACAATTGAGACAAAGAGTGTAAATACTCTTAATATGGACCTGGAACTCTTAGTCGTCTCGCGAGCAAGAAAACGAATTACAGAGAAGTCATTCTTCTTCCAAGTGCAAAGAGTTGTCAATGACACAGATGATCTTCTGAATGTCGGTATAAGCAGCTTCAAATCGAAAAACCCATGTCAAGATCTTATACATAAATGTCTTTTGAAATTAACAAAAACGAAATATGACATCAATAATACGTGTACTTGGGCTTTAAAATGTAGATGTAGTGTTTGCGCAGGATAGGCTTTATTTTAATGTTTAAGTTCATTCTTTTTTGTAATTATTATCCTTATTTTCTTTTGACATGTTAACAATGCTCACTCTATTTATGATACTGTAATATCCTATCAAAGGTAATAGAAGTCTTTTACTATATACTACTACTACTACTACTACTACTACTACTACTACTACTACTACTACTACTACTACTACTACTACTACTACTACTACTACTACTACTACTACTACTACTACTACTACTACTACTACTACTACTACTACTACTACTACTACTACTACTACTACTACTACTACTACTACTACTACTACTACTACTACTACTACTACTACTACTACTACTACTACTACTACTACTACTACTACTACTACTACTACTACTACTACTACTACTACTACTACTACTACTACTACTACTACTACTACTACTTACGATTATGACTATACGAGTGAGTAGTCAGACCTATTTTATTCCTAAATTGTTCATGACATTCTTTACACTCATACTTAATTTTAGAGTAGATTCTGTCTTCGGCTTTAGGTTTAGTTTTAGTTTCAATAATATCCTTAGTATTAGCTATAGGTTTGTAAACATAATCATCTTCTTCTTGGTCATACAACCTTTCCGAGATTTCGTCATCAGACTCAAACGTTTTCGCCAATAGATCCTTATGTTTGAGATCGTACGATTGATGTCTGTATAAACCCTTCTTTGTTTCAAAGGATAGATTACAGACATCGCAGAAATTTATGACATTAGTATTTAATGATTGAGACATTATTTATTTATTTAGAGAAATAATCAAAAAGTAATTTTTCGAAAAATGAAAATGAACTGCAATAAGTGTTTAAATAAACCTTGGAAAGAATGTTGCAATAGTTGTAAAGAATTATTATATTGTTGTTATGTGTGTAAAAACGTGGTTAAGATGAAAGATTTTATAGAACATTTGGGATATCATTATTCTGACCCTGATCAATATCTAGCATGTAGTATGTGTAGTGTTTCTAAACATATATCTATAAATAGATATAGAAATAGGTAATGTATACTATGTATTTATCTTCATAGATATAGATATGGTCATACTAGAAATCAATTCAGGGAGCATGTTTATAAGTATAATATTCAAGATGATACTGGAAAACACTAATCACTGTGTTTCCACCGATCTCAGTGTTTTTGACTGTGCTCTTTTTGTTCAAGTTATCCACGAAGTGGCTTCATCAATTTTTGCAAGTTTGGTTTTACGTGCTTGTTACACGATCTCACTAGTTGTACTGAAAATCACTAATCACTGTGTTTCCACCGATCTCAGTGTTTTTTTTACTGAATACCCATCACAGTGTGTCCAATACACAGTCTCACTGTAGGAATCTGCGAAGCAGTTCAACGAAGTTGTTTTGCACATTCACTGATCAACCTTACTGTGACTTTGTTTTTTATCTCACTTAGTTTCACAGTAATTCACATCAAAGTCGGGGGACGTTCACTGGAGTTAGTGAGGAAGGAACCCCAAACCTTCCGTTTGTTAAAGCAACTTAACTAGACTCGATGATTTAACCACCATGCCAAGTGAGACAGGAAGTTTTAGTTTTAGATTGGTTAAATATTTATTAGGTGATATTTGAAAATTTTTATTATTTTAATATTTTTTATTTTTATATTATTTTTATTGTTTTAATATTTCTTTCAATTTTTAATCAAGTTTTTTTTGTTCAAGTTTTTCGCAAGTTTGTTTACGTGCTTGTTACACCGTCTCACTGGTTTTATACTAGTATCTGGGGACGTCCGCTGGAGTCAGTGGGGATAGAACCCAACCTATCCGTCTGATAACGATTGATTACCATCTTAGCTCTGTACTTGTGGTTTGCACTAAGTGAGACAAGAAATGCTAGATTTTAAATAAAAAAGAAGTGAATATAGATAGAATGTATAGTAGTAGATAAAACAAACAGTAAAATTTGACTGCGTGATTAGCGTTTGAGGAACGGGACAAGTTTTGCTGGTGATTGTTTTCCTTGTTTTATCTACTACTGTACCTGCTTCGTAGATGCTTCACCATAATTTTAGTTCTAGCCCGTGCTTCACCATAAAAGTAGTTCTATCGTTAGGACTGAAAATGGGGCTTCGCCCACGTTCGCGAACTAAGGCCGCAGGCGCGTTCAACATAACTCCATAACTCTAGAGATAGAGAAGACGAAGAAGAAAATATCCGAAAATATTTTAATCAGGAGACGAGTGTAAAAACATGTATTTAAATTAGTACTGCTAAGAGTATGATATCATTTGATAAAAATGAAAGTGCATGTAAACAATGTTTGTCAGAAAAACTGGTTGCAAATTTTGTCCTTCTCTTATTTCTAGAGGTAATATTACAACCAATGTTAATAGGATGCATGGAGCTAGCCATAATTGTGAGCAATATAAAAGAGTTTTAAAAAAATTATGGGAAAAAAACATTAATATTAAACAAAGATTGGCAGCGAGCGAAAGGTTTGTTAGAAATCGACTAGTATGTAAACTATCCTGCTAAACTGTTCTTAGTAAATTATCTTTCCCCTTTAGTAAACTATCTGTTGCTAGATTTTTCAAGGTACAAAATAAACTGTTTTTACTAAAAATTTTTACTGTTTTACTAAGTAAGCTGTTTCACTATATAGGAGTGTTACAACTATTAGAGAGTTTGTGTTATCTGAAAAAGAAAGAAGTGAAGAGCACTAACATTGATATTATCAAATTTTTCTTTCTGGTGAACAAAGTTCCTAAGTAAGAGAAACTTTGTGCAAAGCACATTGTCAGTTGCTCTTACTAGCTTTAACAAAGCCTAATCTAGTTCGACATTGGTGTTTTCGAAAACAATAGTGAGACTTACTAGCTCTGAGTTCAGAAAAATGTTAGTGTTGCTGTTGTTCAGTTACATATTGTTAGACCACCCGTTAGACAACTGTCAATCGTAACAGGTTGAAATTTTGCATAGTTGTAGCCAAGCTATAGGGTTACAATCTGTAGGAACGGGTTTTCCGAGTTTCGATTTATGTTTTGAGTTAGTAACAAAAACTCAACAATAGTTTGATTTTTTCCATTTCAATTATTTTGTTATTCTGGGAGGAACACGTTTGTTATGCGTCAGTGCCAAACGATTAGCTACTGAGACCAAAACAACAACAAGTAATACAACGGTAATCTACAGTAGAGCAGATAAAACAGTTCACAAAAGTTAACTTTGAAAACACAATATCCTGACAGACTTGAAACCGCTGAAACAATCTGGGCGGAGTAGAGTTTTTCTTGTGTTTGATAGGAGAGCAGTCGTTCCAGTTATCACTAATAGAGGGTTTGTGATAACTGAAAATGAAAGAAATGAAATGAAACAAACTAAATTTCTTTCAGCAGTTGTTATCAATTTTAATGCAACAGATATTTCACAATAACTCAAATCATGAACTTTGAAGTCCTGTCACCCATCTAGATTGCAATTGACTATCCTCCTTATGCTCTGCTATGAACAAGGATTGAAAATGTTTCCATTCCAAATAGTATTCTGTTGAGCCCACAATCTGCGAAGCAGTTTCACTGATCCCTGGATAGTTTTCACAAGCTTGGGATGAATTCCTGAAAAACGTAAAGCTCAATTGATGAATGGCGTGACATGGCCGAAGGCCTATACGAATATCCTTTATCATTCAACAATCCAAGGAACTTGGAACATTCCAAGGAACATTCCAAGGAACTTCTCTATTATTGTCCCGATGATCGGTTTTCAGTTCCTCCAATATGTACTCTCTGACATTCATTGTTAGCAGTGATTCCTTCCATTTTGTTGACTGTGGTTAGATATGACTCAAATTCATCAAAAATGAAAGCATTTTTCAGTTTACCTCGAAATGAATAATATTCTGGCAAGTTTACTTCAAATTTTTCCAGTGTTTTCTAATGCTCGTACTGTAGTAAATCCTTCTTAAACTTGGTAAGGAAGAGCTTGAAGAGTTCTGCTTTTGTTCGTTTTCCATTCTCAATTTCGGGTTTAGCAGTTTAGTCAGGTGTGCTTTTTTTAACTCCACAAAATGTAATCAGATTGAGTTTCTAATTTAGTCAACCCGTTTAACTTTCAGCAGATAAAGATGCATTCGATAAAGCTATAGTAATAAACATTTCATCAAATGGAGAAGACTGTTTAAAGTAATTACACGTTATTCATGTTATAACTAAACTAAAAATTATTATTCTTTCAACATTTTTACTGTGAGTGTTTGGCTCGCATATTCACAAACGAGAGTAAAAAGGTTTTTTTGAACATCAATAAGGACACAAACGTACATTCTTTTGCTTATATGTTCAGTATAGGAAGTTTCCCATTTTAATTCTGGGAAAATATTTCTGGTGCTCTAGACAATTAAATTGAAAATTTTAGAAATCTGAGACTCAAATACACTTGAAAAGGAACAAATCTAACGTTTTGGAATATTGAAAAAGACAAAGAGAAAATAAATGCAATCGTCGTTCTACCAGAGCCAGGTTAGATGCTATGAAAGAAGTTGTTTTAAAGCCAAAAATAGCCCCATTTGAACGCTGAATGTTTAAAAAACGTTGATTTCAAAACAAATCAGCACTAAATATCTGAGTTTTTACTTTTTTCCCCTGGACCATGACAAGTTAATTTGAAAAGAGCTCTTTGACGAAAATAGGACTTCAGAAAAAAAGCACTGAAGTTGGGTCAGCGAAGTATGCTAAAGATGAGGATCGATTATGTTTTCATAATCTAAGTTTCAGAGCAAATGGGAAAACATAAACAATTAAATATAATTCTGTTTTTATAAGTTTTGCAGAGTGAAATAAAAGCTACTGATAAAAATGTAAATGATTAACCTTTGTGTTTATTAGTAAAAATTTCTTGTTTGAGTTGGTAAAAATTTTGGGAGAGAAAAAAGTGTCGATTAACCTATCTTGGCAGACTCTCATTGCATCCCGTGCTGTTATCGGGTAATAGGGGAGGTCTGCGACAGAATAACATTTCAATGGGACTCCTGGTACCTTTTGAAACGCATTCGGACATGAGCAAAATTCATCGTTTTCAATTCTTTTATGGATGGTAGGAACGAATGCACAGACAGTCAAAAAAACAAAATTAAAACCAAAAAGTATCATTTCTCAGCGCAGTGAATACTTGAATTGTGATGGAGAGGGCCTTCTTTTTAAAGCATTTGGTTGGCCCAAAAACTTCCAGACAGCCCCACGTTTTCCATAGGATGAGAAAAGAAACTTTTCTTTTGTAATCTAACAACAACAGTTTCTAATTCGGTCTCTGGGCGTTCAGAAAAAAAGCATGTGTTCATCGTTTTTGTCACTTCACATGTTGAAATTGGTAGATCAAAAATTTAGTATATGTAATTATTACATTATATTGGAAAAGTTTAGCAGACTTCACCCAGATTTAAATACACAAAATGACCCTTTAATAATAGACTCATTTAACAGCTGCAAAATCAGAGGCAGCAGTTTAAACCATCGAACATGTCTTTAACGCTATCGGGATAAAACATGAGCTGCTGGATTGGTCACAACAAAACAAAAGTTTTGAATCAGAAAAACAAAATTTGAATGCATTGCTTTGAAAAAAGAATAATCAAACGTCTAAAGTAAAAAAAACTCAAAAATAACTGATTGAAATAAATTTGCAAAAACTGTAGTATAAAGCTTTGAGTTTTGATATCATCGGAAAACTATTAGGCTGGAAGACAATTTGGAAATGAGGCATCGGGTTCTAAAATAAAATTGTATTTGGCTTAATAAAATGTAGATAAAACTGTCGGTATAAACCAAATTTCAACACAAACTACTCTCAATCAATTTGATCATTCATTTTTATTACATCTTGAGAGGAAGCAACAGAAAATCCTCCAGAGGTTGAGTCAAAGAATGTTAGATTCAGGACTTCGATAAGAGCCTTGATTTTAATGGTATTTGCCTGAAAAACTTCCTGTAACTGAATTCAGCTTTTGTTATTGTCTCAGTTTTAGGAGCTTGTTAACGTTTGCTTATAAAAACTATTCTGCTTTCTTCAACAAATTTAGACCTTTCTCATTAAAGTTATACAACAGAATGACTCATTATGATAAAACCAGGGTTAATGCCTAGTTTGCGACAACTCGGTTCATTGGTCGAAACAAATTGAATTCATGTGAAAAGTTCTGAAGCTGATTTGTAATAATCAGCACCGGCTAAGGCATCAGACTTCAGTCTTTTGAAAATTTGTTGACAAAACTCCCCTTAAACACT
>NW_027449939.1:0-44740 GCF_964194025.1 Convolutriloba macropyga
CTTCAAATTTCATAAACTTTTTTTTTGTTCAGTCCTGCTTTGACAATGATCACAGGGTATTCAAAATTTGAGCCGAATGATCACAGGGTATTCAAAATTCGAATCCAAATTTTGAGTGGATTCGAGCGCACATTAGTCTGATCAGGAGTTACTTCTGAGCGTAGAATAATCTAATCAAAGTAAGTATTCGACTGTACTTCGAGCACAGACGGAGTTCCGAACGCACGATGTTCTGATCAGAGGTCTTTTCAGTCTGAGTCGGTCTGATCAGAGGTCACTTTTGTCTATGACTGTCTGATCAGAGACAATTTTGGTCTAGAACTCAACTTGGGATGCTTTTCTAAGTTCGCAACGTAGTAGTAACAAACAAAAAAGTTATGAGGTTTTTTTCAAGTAATCATACCACTAGAAATAAATTGGAACCATTATAACGCTAACCTTAGTGCCTTCAAAGTTTTCATGTTTTGTGAGAAAGTCAACCCCAATAGTTGTGACGAAATCCAGTCTGAATTCGTCTTTCGAGTATCGCAGCACGAGAGATGACTTTCCCACCATTGAGTCACCCACCAATGACACTTTGAACACATAGTCGTATCCGGGTGAGCCGCCTGGCATATTTCAAAACAGAATGTTAGAATAAATCTATTTTAATATACAATCATCAATTGTTTTTATACTTGTTTTTTATTGCAAATAAATGAACCACTCGTTTAAAAAAAAATGGACGCAGTTGTGTTCCGATTAATTAAGCTGCGGTTAAATACTTTTTCAGTGATTTTTTTTTCAACAGAGAAAGAAGATGTAACTGTTCAAAATTTTGGTTCTGAAAATGAGTATCCAACAAAAAGTTGAGATCAATTATTCAATCCAAAAGAATCAATTTTCAGACAATATATTCGAAGGGACAATGCATAATGCAACAATATTTCATAGCATACAGCTTCAAATTGAGAAGTGGGTTACAAAATTGGGTGCTAGGAAAATTGGCCGACAGGGCGTTTAGCCGACAAGGAAAAAAAGGAAATTTAGCCGACAGTTTTATCATAATTGGTAATAAAAGTCCATAATTGGTCCATAAATCAGTAGTTCGGTTGTGATAGATTCATATCAAGTCCCACGGGCCGCTGAGGCATGGCCATGGCCCGCGAGGCATGGCCAGATTGTTAAAAATACGGCTAAACGCCCTGTCGGCCAATACGGCGGCCACCATAAAATTGATTTGATGGCTAGTATGAAAGTATACGTAATGTTGGTTTATTTGCTTTTTGGCTACAAATTTGAATGCTATAATCGATTTTAGTTGACATTAATTGAACTCAGTGGTGTTTCTTGTGATGTTCTCTAAACACAATCATGATGTTTATTTGCATGCTTCGTAATAGAACTATAATAGTCCGCTTGGATATAACTCGATGCTAATGTTTACCATAGTTGTTTCACAACTGAATTTTTTTAAGATCGTTTTAGGAAAGAAAAATGACTTAGAGATGTTAGAGAGGCGGGATGTCTTTAAAATTTAATGAATTTGACAAAAACGATAATTTGTTAACGAAATTAACAGTTAATAGCGAGATCGGATCAGATATACCACATCTGGCCGGATATACCAAACTGTCATCAACTACATCTATAACTCTGCTTAAAGTTGTTAATCATCAATTCATATTGTCTTGGTGTGTTGTCTTGGTCTACCTCATTTTGCACGTTCTATATTCAAATTATGATTCTGACTGCTCAAAAGTCATGTTCTTTAAGAGTTCATTACAGTCCCCCTCGTTTTGGCGTTGTAGTCAAAACCTAAAGGGTTAATGATTTGTTAAAACTTGTGAATGTGGTTACTGTTCATTAAATTTGTGTCCTGTTTCGACGTTATGATCCGTTTCCTAGTCGTCAATTACTAGTGCCAATTTGTTTACTGGTCTTGTTTGTTTCCCGAACCCAGTTCTGATTTCGCATGATCTAACTTTTCCATCATTGCTGTGAGACAATTTTTCGACAATACCGACGGGCCAAATACCTCGTGGAGTCATGTCTTCCAATATCCAAACAAGGCTACCAACTTCGAGAGGCTTCTGATCTTTTATCCATTTGGGTCTCCTAGCCATTGTGGGTATGAACTCGCGCAGGAGTCGTGTCCAAAATTGATGTGAAAGGGTAATACATCTTTTCCAGTCCTTGTTGTAATTTTAGTGATTGACAGTATTGACGGCAAACGTTTGTGAGGTCGACCGATAAGGAAATGATTAGGCGTGATTGGTTGATAAGACAAACCGTTGTCTGGGACGTAAGTCAAAGGCCTGCTGTTCAGGATTTCTTCGACTTGAGTTAGGAACGAGTGAAATGTTTCTTCGGTCAGCATTTGAGAGCCAATCACTGAGTAGAGAATTCGTTTTGAGGACTGCACGAGTCTTTCCCATGCTCCTCCGAAGTGGGATGCGTATGGTGGGATGAACTTCCATTCGATGGTCTCTTTGAGTAATCGGTCACTGATTTCCTGGTGGTCGAATTGGTTTACTTTTGTAATGAGTTCACGAGAAGCGCCAACGAAATTTCTACCATTATCAGAGACAATGAGGTGAGGGTTTCCTCGACGGGCAGTAAACCTCAGTATCGCTTGAATAAAGGAATCAGTGCTTAAATGGTAAGCTGGTTCTAGATGAACGGCTCTCGTGGTAAGGCAAGTGAAGATGCAAGCGTATCGTTTTGGATACAAGTTGTCGCTGGCCTTTATAGCGAAAGGACCAAAGAAATCTACACCCGTATTTTGAAAAATAAAGTTTTCAGTATTTGGAATTCTAAAGTCTGGCAGGGGTGCCATTTGAGGTTGCAACGCTACTGCTTTTTGTCGACGGCAATCGAAACATCGGTTGATTATTGTTCGTAAGGTGGAGCGAAGGCTGATTACAATAAAGGACTGTTGAACAATGAAACGGCAATGGTCGAGTCCTGTATGTCCATTGTGGTTGTGAATGTCTCTAAGCATAAGAAAAGTTATATGTTCTTTGCCACTTAGGATTACTGGGGTTTGTAAGTTTTCTTCTAGTTGATTTGCATTGGCAAGACGTCCATTAGCTCTTATAACTCCGTCGTCGGAAATGAAGGGCAAGAAATTTTTTATTTTTGAGTGTGCTGGAACGGTTTGGTCTTTGCGAAGACAATCTAGCTCTTCCTCAAATGAGAGTTCTTGAGATTGCCTAAGTAGATAAGTTTTGCTCATATTGACTGTTTTTATGGTCAAGTGGAAACTCTTCGTTGTAGTTTTGAGGTTGCTGATAAACAAAATTACAAATGCGAGAACGCGTTTAAGTTTTTCAAAGCTTGAGAACCGTTTTGGGTCAATGAGTGGCTGGTTTGCCCTTGAGAGAGCCATTGAAGCTGCTAAAGGGTAATTTGGCACTTTTGTTGGAGGCCAATTTGTTGGGTCATGTTTCAAGAAAAGTGGCCCTTTAAACCAACGACAATCCTGTTTGAACTCGTTTAATTTCAACCCTCTTGTTCCGTCGTCAGCTGGATTCAAGACACCTGGAACATGACGCCAGTCTGATGGTGAAGTTGTTTCAAGAATTTCTGCAACTCTGTTTGCTACATACATTTTGTGTCTTTCTTTGGAGTTGTAAATCCATTGTAGGGTGGTTGCGCTATCCGACCAAAATGTCGTTTTGCTAATTGTTACATCGAGCTGTTGCTTTATGAAGAAGGCTAGCCGGACTCCGATAACAGCTGCTGCCAGTTCTAGTTTAGGTATGCTTTGCTGTCGAATCGGGGCAACTTTTGCTTTTCCCATTATAAAATTGATTGAACAAGTTGAATCTGTATACTCTGTTTTTAAATATGCTACGGCACACATTGCTGTTAGAGAAGCGTCGCAAAAGATATGAAGAGTTGATTCTTTAGGTGTCTTTTTCTCCTCGAACAGAAATCGTGGTATTTCGATGCTGGAAATGTTTCTGATTTCTGTCATAAGAGACTTCAGTGTTGCATCAAAACTGGTAGGTAACAGGTTGTCCCATTGTTTTCCTAAACGCCAGACGTCCTGCATGATTGTTCTTAACCGCACTGTGAAGGGCGCAATAAACCCAATTGGGTCATAGATGGATGAAACACTCTTCAAAATCTTTCTCTGGGTGGGGTTCTCTAGATCTACTTTTTTAAATGTTTTGCTGTTTATAACGAAAGAGTCTCTAGACACAGACCACTGTATTCCTAATACTCTCTCGGTATCAGTTGATGATGGCTGTTCGTCTTTTTCTCCGAATTTTGGAATAGGCGGTAGAATGGTAGACTCCTTTGTATCGTTAGGATTCTGGTCTTCTTTAGGGATTGACTTCATTGTTTCAAGTGAGTTGGAGGACCACTTGGTTAAATTGAAAGCACCTAGCAAAAGTAAATTTTTCAGATCTCTTGAAATGGAAATTGCTTCTTCGACTGTGTCTGTTGCGTGATATAGGTCATCCATGTAAAAGGAACGTAAGACTGCCTTGGCTGCTGAAGGGTACTGCTGACAGTTGTCCTCCGCTGTTCGTCGCAAGGCGAAGTTACAACATGTCGGTGAACACCTTGCTCCAAAAATGTGCCTTCTAAATTGGAAGCAAATTATCTTTTCGCCTTTCTTCCACAGAAATCTTAAAAACTTTTGGTCCTGTGGTCGAACACCTACTTGCATAAACATGCCTTCAATGTCAGCAGATATCGCAACTTTTTTCTGCCTGAACCTGCAGATAACACCGGTCAAGTTTTGCATCAAGTCAGGCCCTGGCATGAGTTGGTTATTTAATGATACACCATGATATTTTGATGCTGCGTTCAAAACTTTTCTTATTTTTGCTTTGTTAGGGTTAATGACAGGGTGATGCGGAATGTGCCAAATGTTTGGAGTCGTTTTATCTAAGGGAACTTCTTCAATGTAATTCTTCTTCAGATCTTCGTCGATTGTTTTCGTGTATTTCTCTAACAATTCCGGGTCTCTTTCTAGTCGCTTAACTAGGGCGTTGAGTTGTTTGAAGGCTAAAGTGAAGTTATTTGGCAGGTCGGGTTTGTTTTTCCATAAAAGCCCAACGTGGTATCGTCCTTCCTTGAACTCTACAGTAGATTCCAAAATGTCTGATGCGCGTTTATCGGTCTCTGATTTTGTGACGTCCTTATTGGACGGCAAGTTTTCAACTTTGTACCAGTTGAGTACTTCGTTATACAGAGTGTCGTCAATTTCGCAGCACTCTGTAGACTCACTTTTGACAATTTGAGACTGGCATGTTACTGCTGAGGGCAGATCAGTTTTCCCTGACGCAGTCCATCCAAGTTCTGTTTGAATAGCTCTTGCGGTATTTGGAGGACCATAGTGAATCTCTCTAGGTGCAATGAGATCAAAATTGTCGCATCCAATCAAAATAGAGATTTGATTGATGTCAACGTCGGGGTATGAAATATGTTTCAAGTGATCAAATTCCTGACACACTTTTCGAATCCATTCTAAATTATATTGGGGAAACTCTATGTCGGCCGAAACCTGAACGTCTTCTATATCAAAAGTTTGATTAGAACTCATTCCCTTAATCGAAAGGTTAACGTTGGTGAATGAGACACTTTTTGTTCCATGGATTCCTTTGTGCAATTCTGTGTGTTGGGTTTTTTCGTCAAGAACGATTCCAAGTGCGGAAGCAGTTTTCGTTAACATCATTGATACGACGCTTCCATTTTCCAGAAAGGCGTACGTGTTTACTGACTTACCATCCCTTGAGAGTGTTACGGGGAGTATCTGAAGGAGTGCAGGACGTTCTGATGATCCAGCGGTACTGCAATGTGTTGAGTTCGCTGACTGGCTAGACTCATCGTGTAAGTGTGTATGATGACGTTTGCTACAACTTCTGCAACTCTGCGTAGAAGGGCACTCCTTTGAAGAGTGACCCATTTTCAGGCAATTGAAACAGGCTTTGAGTTGATAGATGGCGTCCCTACGCTGCTTAACGGACATGTTTTTGAATTTTTCGCACATGTATATTCTGTGGTTGCCGTCCTCGAACAGACACTTTGAAGCTCTGCTGGTTTGAGGAACGTTTTGGTCTTCTAGTTGTTGCTGCTGATTTCTAGAACTCTTGAACTGCCTTTGATGTTGACTACGTTCTTTGTTAAATTTTGAAGTTGTCTGCATGTCGGAAATCTTGTCTTGCGTGGATACATATCTTGATGTTCCTTGAATTTGGTTTTGATCATATCTAGGGTGATTGTTCCCATATTGTGAACGATTGCTCCGCGGATTTGATGAGTCATTTCTGCCCAGCTTGTTTCGAGAGAAAGGTTCTAAATTCTCGAAGGTTTGAGCAGTCAAAGAGAGCCATTCGGCGAACTGCTCTA
Organism: Convolutriloba macropyga; assembly: GCF_964194025.1. Taxonomy (NCBI): domain Eukaryota; kingdom Metazoa; phylum Xenacoelomorpha; order Acoela; family Convolutidae; genus Convolutriloba; species Convolutriloba macropyga. The sequence goes on from NW_027449939.1 coordinate 6,349, forward strand.
AGGAGGGAGATTCAATCTGATGTTGTGCACAATGTTTGCTCCAGTCAACTAGTTGACTATAAGGTAATTTCTGTATTGCAACTTGGGTATTCATTGTTGATTTGAGGTCGTGTTCGTATTCCAGGCGTGTAAAAGTATTCACCAAGTCGTTTATAAATATACTAAAATTGTCAAAACTTTTGGGTCGCTGGGCTGACGGGCTCGGAAACGATGCAAGTTTTTCTAAGTACGCATTTACGATGACGCTAGACTTGCCATACTTTTTCTTCAGGTCGGCTAGAGCTTGGTGATAGCATTGACCATTGCAACCGTAGCCTTTAACTAAACTCTTTGCTTGTCCAGTGAGAAGTGATTGTAAGTGCGTCATCTTTTCTGTAGTGCTAAGTGGCCTCGAGTCAATGACAGACTCGAATAACTGTATCCAATCTGTCCAAGTGAGGGGATTGCCATTAAAGGTGTCAAGTTTTAGTGTCGGGAGAGTTCCTGATGAGATCGGGGTAGTGATAAATTGTTGCCTATGAGTGTGATCCTGACAATTTGCCAGACCAAATGAGGCTTGATGTTGTGGAAACGTAGTTGGATCAAACAAATTTCTTGTGGTTGATGCATGGAAGGAAAAGTTTGATGTTTCTGTATTTTGAAACTTTGCCGGCTGATTGGAACTAAGTGTTATACCAGTTGAAGCTGATAAAGTTTCCTGCGGAATCTCTCTGTGTTCTGATTCGTTTTGTAGTGTTTGTTGTTGGAGGTTTGTTGGTAATCTTGTTTCTGTATCCGTTGAATTGTTGACAAGATCAGAACTGACTTTTAATTTTCTCCGAACAAAGTTAAGTTTTCTGCGGGAGTCGCGTTTAACTGCTAATGTCTCATCTAAAAACTGACAATGTTCTGATTCGTCTAGATTGAGTAGGAGAAACTCATTAGTCTTTTCTAGCTCAGATAGCAACTGCTGAACTTCCTTTTCTCCTTCTATGAACTCGTCGTATGGCAGATTCTCATCAGTTGAAAGGTCTTCGATCAGATCGTTTATGCTCGAAACGCAATATTTGTGAAAACTACGCTGACTTTCAACGGTTTTGGCAGGCATGGTGAACTTTTCTTTATAGAACTCTGTAGGTAAAGTTTTATCTTTTTACGTATGCTCAAAAGAATTGAGGCTGTGTTGGTCTATTATATTTTCTTGCGGACGATTTGATGTTGGTATTTGGTCACAAGAAATCCGAATTACTACGTTGAATATGTAAGAGGTCTTTTGACTTGGGGAGATTTGTCTTGCTAACTGACCGGTGGCACCTCACGGAACCTGGGGACAGTTAGAAGACAATGCTGTCTCTACCAGCTGACCAATGGCACCTCACGGAACCTGGGGACAGCTAGTAGAGATGTTTTGGAAGTAATCTGTTATCTCCCAAGTAGTTCAAGAGGCTACTCACAGAGCCTGGTGAACATTTAAGGTAAAGAGGATTTGTGAAATTTAAGTTGAAGTAGAAACTACCAGGTTGAGCAGATGCAGGTGCATAAATTCCGTTTACACTCGTGAATTTTGCTGTGACCACTGTTATTCAACATTACGTTATAATCCTTGTACAGAATTTTTTGTTTGATAAGGTGGTGAAGGTTTGAGCGACCACATTCGTTAAGGTGAAGATGATCTTTAGGATTGAAGTATTTAGCGCCTGATATATGCTGACTGATTCCTCTATACTTCCAGTTGACTGAGGGTTTGTGACTACGAGTTCTGTGGGACACTTTCTCGAGGATTTCGTTAACGGCTGCTGATCGCTGTTTGTTTTCGTTTCGTTCTGGTATTCCTATGAGGTATACTTCTTTGGTTCTTTCGGTCAAAAAATTTGCGAGTTCAATCAACTGATTTGCGATGTCAATTGGTGTTTTGTCTGAAGGTTTGCAGCCGTTATACAAGTCGTTACCGCCAATAAACAGTATAATTTTACAGTACTGATTGATAGGGGGAACAAAGTGATATACGTCTTTGATGGTTGCGCCGGGAAGAGATAATATATTCAGGTTTCCAGATTCGAAATGTCTTCCCTGCGAATCTGTGATCAATATGAACTTCGTTTTCGAATACTTGAAAAGATGATATCGCATGTCACATACAATCAGTGGACGTCGAGACAATAAGTGAGTTATGATGTAGAGGAAAGATTCTGGGTGCTCAGGTGAAGTGGATTTGGGTTGCTGCTGTTGGAAATCCTAGTTAGCCAGGAAAGCTGCTGCAGAATGCTGCACTTGGCTGGTGGCTGCTGGTTGGCCAGGAAAACAAGGCTGGGGAATGACGCTTGCCGTTGCTTTCTGCTGCTGGGAACCCTGGTTCTCCAGTAAAACTGCTGCACAAAGCTGCTGTTGGTTTGTAGCTGCTGATGGGGAATCCTGGTTGGCCAGGAAAAAAAGGCTGGGGAAAGACGCTTGTAGTTGCTTACTGCTGCTGGGAACCCCTGTTAGCCAGGAAAACTTCTGTAGATTGCTGCTGATGGTTGGTAGCTGCTGCTGGGGAATCCTGGTTGGCCAGGAAAAACTAGGCTGGGGAATAACGCTTGTTCTTGCTTGATGCTGCTGGGAACCCTGGTTAGCCAGGAAAATTTCGTCAGATTGCTGCTGCTGGTTGGTAGATGCTGGTGGGGAATCCTGGTTGGCCAGGAAAAACTAGCTGGGGAAAAACGCTTGTCGTTGATTGCTGCTGCTGAGAACCCTGGTTAGCCAGGAAAACTTCTGCAGATTGCTGCTGCTGGTTGGTAGATGCTGGTGGGGAATCCTGGTTGGCCAGGAAAAACTAAGCTGGGGAAAGGCGCTTGTCGTTGCTTGCTGCTGCTGAGAACCCTGGTTAGCCAGGAAAACTTCTGCAGATTGCTGCTGCTGGTTGGTAGATGCTGGTGGGGAATCCTGGTTGGCCAGGAAAAACTAAGCTGGGGAAAGGCGCTTGTCGTTGCTTGCTGCTGCTGAGAAACCTGGTTAGCCAGGAAAAACTGCTGCAGAATGCTGTTGCAGGTTGGTAGATGCTGGTGGGGAATCCTGGTTGGCCAGGAAAAACTAGGCTGGGGAAAGACGCTTGTCGTTGCTTGCTGCTGCTGAGAAACCTGGTTAGCCAGGAGAAACTGCTGCAGAAAGCTGTTGCAGGTTGGTAGATGCTGGTGGGGAATCCTGGTTGGCCAGGAAAACTGGGCTGGGGAAAGACGCTTGTCGTTGCTTGCTGCTGCTGAGAAACCTGGTTAGCCAGGAAAAACTGCTGCAGAATGCTGTTGCAGGTTGGTAGCTGCTGGTGGGGAATCCTGGTTGGCAAGGAAAACTGGGCTGGGGAATGACGCTTGTCTTTGCTTTCTGCTGCTGGGAACCCTGGTTAGCCAGGAAACTTCTGCAGATGGCTGTTGCCGGTTGGTAGATGCTGGTGGGGAAGCCTGGTTGGCCAGGAAAAAGAAGGCTGGGGAAAGACGCTTGTCGTTGCTTGCTGCTGCTGTGAAACCTGGTTAGCCAGGAAAAACTGCTGCAGAATGCTGCTACAGGTTGGTAGCTGCTGGTGGGGAATCCTGGTTTGCCAGGAAAAACTAGGCTGGGGATTGCCGCTTGCGGGTGGAATTGCCGAGTGACCGGAGAAGGGTGGTTTGGGTAGACTCAACTTTGGTTGGGGCGCCTCCACTGCCTGGTTGGGGGTGTCGTCCGAAAAACTACGGGGTTTAACCTCTGGTGATGGGTTGGGTAGACCAAAACTTTGCTGGGGTTCCTCTACTCCCTAGTTGGGGGTGTTGTCCGTAAACCACTGGGTTCGACCTCTGAGGGTGGGCTTGGTAGACCGAAAGCTGGCTAGGGTTCCTCCGCTCCCTGGGTGGGGGGTGCCGTCCGTAAACCACGGGGTTCAACCTCTGAGGGGGGGTTGGTTTGACCGAAACTTGGCTGGGATTCCTTCACTCCCTGGTTGGGGGGTTGCTGTCCGTAAACCACGGGGTTCGACCGCTGAGGGTGGTTTGGGTAGACCGAAACTTGGCTGGGATTCCTGCGCTCCCTGGGTGGGGGGGTGCCGTCCGTAAACCACGGGGTTTGACCTCTGAGGGTGGGTTGGGTAGACCGAAACTTGGCTGGGATTCCTCCGCTCCCTGGGTGGGGGGTGCCGTCCGTAAACCACGGGGTTTGACCTCTGAGGGTGGGTTGGGTAGACCGAAACTTGGCTGGGGTACCTCCACTGCCTGGGTGGGGGTACTGTCCGTAAAAAAAACGGCGGGGTGTTAGAACAATATTCGAAAAAAATTGATGGGGGTGCTATGGCTTTGGACTTAGCTTCGAAAGTTGGCAGGCTGTAGTCAAGGGTTCGTGCCTTCTAACGTTGGTGCGCCATGTCATCAACTACATCTATAACTCTGCTTAAAGTTGTTAGTCATCAATTAATATTGTCTTGGTGTGTTGTCTTGGTCTACCTCATTTTGCACGTTCTATATTCAAATTATGATTCTGACTGCTCAAAAGTCAAGTTCTTTAAGAGTTCATTACACAAACTATTTAAAAGAAAATTTCCAGCGGTAGATTTTTGCGCGTTTGTAGACTTCCGATAATCAGAAATAAGATCGACCTATTGCGCTAAGTAACCGGGAAATAATTTGAAAACAGAAAAATTTGGACAATAGATCGAAAATTATTCTCTATTTTTATTGGCTGAAATTAACAGTTAATAGCGAGATCGGATCAGATATACCACATCTGGCCGGTGGTGGTAAAAAAACCGATAGGCAAGCGTGTCGAAATTTGTGAAATCTGAAAAAGATGTCAAGCTAGCCCAAATGTTCGGGGTTGTGGTATTAGATTTGTCCGTGAAGGGCGCGCTTCGCTGGGATGACTGGCCCACGATTTTCGTATTACATCCCATAGTGGATGAGAGGTATGACCATCGAGAACCGTCAGCTAAGGCTCACATTCACCAGATCTCTAAATAATGACCTCATTTCTTTGGAGCAATGGAACACATTGTAAAATGCAAACGCTACACGCTGTCTTGGTTGCAACGGTTATCATTGTACTATCTCTGAAACATTACATAACTAATAATAAAAATTGGCCTGTTTTACGTTCGCTTACTTTTAATTCGGCTTATTTTACATTAAGCCATCTGGTCATGCCTGGCTAATCATTTCTATGCCTTAGAGGCGCGCTAAATTTGATCTGAATCTATACCAACCGAACAAAATATTGCGACCGAACATGTTATGCGCTGTATCATAAGTGAGCTCGTAAATTTTATCGACCAATAGACAAATTGAAATTTTTCATTTTCGATCTCTTGTCGATCCTGTCTTCGATTTCGATCTGTTGTTCTTTTCTTTTGATTTTTTGTCCCAGCACTATTCCGCTAAGCATATAAATAATAAACGATTAAACAATTAAACTTCATGAAAGCTTCTGATTTTGCCACAATTTTTAATATGTAACATTTTTACTATTGATAACTGAGAACTTCCCGATATACTACTAGCCTCGAAAAGGAAGATGGCTGTTTCATTAACGCCTTAAAACGAAAAAGAAGAGAAGTCCCTGTGAGAGCTTAACGAATTTTTTGCTTTTTTCATTTTGGTAGAAGAGGAGCGAGAAAGAACCTTAAATTCTCGAGCGAGAATTTACTAAAAGCTTGTTTTTCTTTACTAAAAGCTTGTTTTTGCGACATTAAAGCGGAAAGTTGCTAAATCACAGGTTCAAAAAATTAATGAATAAATTGATAAATTGTTATGCATGCGTTGAATTTACTAAAAGCTTGTTTTTGCGACATTAAAGCGGAAAGTTGCTAAATCACAGGTTCAAAAAATTAATGAATAAATTGATAAATTGTTATGCATGCGTTGAATTTGTATTTGGTGGGCCAAAAAATCTAAACCGTGCATAATAACCAGAGTGAGCGAAGACATTTTCGACAGCTAGAGCTACAGCTGTACAGGAAGATGAGAGCCGCAAATATCAGATTTGGTGCTACCTGGCAATGACGCTAGATGCCAGCAGCCTCATGCTCATCCGACATGACTGTGTGAACAGCAAGGGTCTTGGAGATGGCCAGAAAGCGTGGCAACTTCTCCAGCAACGCTTCAGAAGCGACAAGACAACCACAGTCATCAGTCTTATGAGACAGTTGGCCAGACTACAATTTCGAGAGGACGAAGCCATCCACCAGTACTTCATCACAGCGCAAGAACTGATCACCCGATTGCATCATGCTGGTGAGGAGCTTTCTGAGGCGCTGTTTATTGCAATGGAATTGAATGGACTTCCACAACGATGCGAGCATTTTGTGGTGCAGGAGAGCTTCAATCCTGCAGAGAACTTTGTAGAACTGAGGAAGTGTCTCAATAACTTTGAGGAGACCCGCAGACAGAGAGATGATGTGGAAGAGGATCAGCACGTTGCCATGTCAGCAAAGAATGCGTCTCATCAAATTGGTATACACTCTTGATTCAAATCACATCCTAGGAAGACTTTTTCTAAGCCTAGTAGTTCCAAAGGCCCTAGATTGTGTTTTGTATGTAACAAACCTGGACATTTAGCAGCTAGTTGTTACAAAAAAGACAACGCTGTATGTAGTACATGCAAGGCTAAAGGCCACCTAGCAAGTGCATGTAAACATCAACAAAAAAGTCCTCATAAAGGCTTAGCATCTAGTTTAAGCGCTGAGAGCTCATTTGAAGTTTCAAAAACTGAGTTAGTAGTAGATTCAGGCACTACTGATCACATGATGATAGATAAAATTTGGTTTAAAAGTTACCAAAAACTAGAAACCACAGTTAACAATCCAGATGGAGAGAAAACAAAAGTTGAAGGAATAGGAGATGTTGATGTAGAAGCACGAGACACTAAAGGTGTGCTACATAAGTTGACTTTTGAAAACGTTTTGCATGTACCAGTGTACAAAACAAAGTTAATTTCAGTTTCAAGTTTAGTTCAAAAGCAACGCCAGTTATTTCACACAAAAACTAAGTCAGTGCTAAAACTCAGAAGCAAAGAAAGCTTCAGACTGATAAGAAGAGGCAAATTGTTCTTCTTACCATACAGAAAAGAAAATAAGCACCACTTTTCAAACTTAAGTGGGGGCACGTGTCAAGCAAAACTTTGGCACAAAAGACTTGGACATTTGAACTTTAGAGATGTAGCAAATACAGCAGACGAAGCTTCCCAAGCTTCAGATTTTTAAGAAAATTGTGATTTGGGAAAAATTTCGAAAAAGCCTGTTCCAAAAGTGAGCGATAACAAAGCAACTCAAAAACTAGAAAGAGTTTACTCTGACGTTATTGGGCCAGTTAGTCCATCAAGTATAGGGGGCAATAGATATGCAATTAGTTTCATAGACAAATTCAGTGGCTACGCAGTAGTAAAATTTATGAAATACAAAACGCAGGCATTGCAAATTTTCAAAGAGTATGTTGCACAGTTTGGCCGATCGAAAATTTTGAGAACTGATAATAGAACAGAATACAAAAACAAAGCCTTTTGTATAAGCAAAGAAATAGCTCGTGAGTTCACAGTTCCTGAAACACCCGAGCAAAATGGTGTTGCAAAACGTTTTAATAGAACAGTAGTAGAGGCTGCCAGATGCTTTCTAATAGAATCAGAATTGCCAAAAAGCTATTGGGTTCGAGCAGTAGATACAGCATGTTATGCTAGAAATTTAGTTGTCAAAGACAAAAGTACAAAATCAGCCTTTGAAAAAATTTTTTGGCAGAAAACCGAGAAGCGACCACCTAAAACTATTTGGTTGTGTAGCCTATTCAAAAAATCGTGATGCCAGTAAGAAATCAAAGTTTGATCCAAAACAACGAAATGCCTGTTCATTGGTTACTCTGATAACACAACAGCTTTTTTGTTGCCAAACATAAAAACTAGGCAAATTTTCACTTCTAGAAGCGTTAGGTTCAATGAAAACAATCTACCAGGTTTTCATAATGAAACCGAAGATATAGAAGACAGCTTTCTATATCTAGACTTAGACGAAGCAAAAGAAGAACTTCAGGATACAAGCACCTCAAGTGAGTTAAGTTCAGAGGTTGAGTTAACTGAAACAGAGAGCGTTCAAGAAAGTGAAAACAATACAGAAACTGAAGTTGATCAAAAAATTAAAGAAGAAAAACCCAGTCCCAGCTTCAAACCAAAATCCAAAATTAATGTACTGTTTAATCGTCGCAGTGAAAAACATAGAAAGAAAGCCTTCAAAAATTCCAGTACCAGTCAAAAATTCCCAACAGAAAAAAGTAAAACCACCCACAAGACTGCAAAAGATAGGAAAACTAGGTCAAATAGCAATTCCCTCAGGAGACCAAAAGACCTTCCAACTTTCATCAGAGTACGATGAAATGAAAAGATTGAAAAAGGAAGCAGCTCAAGATGGAGAACTTAAGCGGAGTGATAGGTCTAGAGCGCCTCCGGAACGTTTTCGTAAAAGCTATTCTCATGCTGTTCAAAGCACATTAACAAAAAATTTCATCGAGCCCAAATATTTTGAAAACGCTATTAATTCGGAACAAAAAGACGAATGGCTTGAAGCAATGAAAACAGAGATAGAAAGTTTAAATGAAACAGAAACTTGGGATTTAGTTCCAAAAGAAAAATTCCAAAATCTTATTCCTGGGCGATGGCTGTACAAAATTAAACATGATTCAAACGGAAATATCGATAAGTTTAAAGCCCGTTATTTAGCAAAAAGTTTTAAACAAACTGAGGGAATTGAATATTCGGATACCTTTGCTCCCACAAGCAAACCTGAAACCTTTAAAATTCTACTGGCTTTATTAGCCATCAAAAACTTCTTTTTAAAACAAATGGACGTAAAAGCAGCGTATTTTCATCCTATAGTAGACAAAGAAGTCTATCTAGAACAACCAAAAGGTTTTGAAAAGTTAGACAGCAATGGCAACAAGTTAGTTTGTAAGCTTAAAAAATCAGTATATGGACTGAAGCAAGCAGCCAAAAATTGGTATCAGGAGCTTTCAAATTTTCTAATTCAGCAAGGTTTTGAGAGAAGTAAACACGATTACTGTCTTTTTCTAAAAAACAAAGAAAATGACAAACTGTATGTTCTAACCTGGGTTGATGACTTAGTCATAGCAGGAAATAGTCAAACCGAGATCAACAAATTGAAAATTTCACTAAAATAAAAGTTTAAAATGGACGACAGAGGAGATCTTGAATAGTTTCTCGGAATGAGAATTCTGAAAACAGAAAAAGGAATAACTTTAGATTAAGAAAAGTACACTCAAAACATTTTAGAACAGTTCAATATGCAAGACTGCAAACCAAGCAAAACGCCAGCGGAAATTAACCTAAAACTTGAAGTAGCTCAGGAGGATTCAATAAGAGTAGATTCACATGCGTTTAGAAGTCTAGTATGTTCATTACTTTACCTAGCTAAGCAAACTAGACCAGATATCATGTGGATCATAAATGTCTTATCACGCTTCATGAATGACCCAACTGTTGAGCATTTCAATGCTGGCAAGCGCGTGTTGAGATAATTACAACATACTAAATCTCTTAGACTCTTTTTTCCATCAACCAGCGACAGCACTCTAGTTGGCGAAACCGATGCAGACTGGAGTGGAGACGTGAATGATAGACGATCGACCACAGGATACTATTTCAAGCTGGGAGACAGTGGGTGATCTGTCAGTTGGCAAGTCAAGAAGCAACCGACGGTGTCACTCTCATCTTGTGAGGCAGAATACCAGGGTTTAGCTGCTGCGGTGCAAGAAGCCATCTTCTTGCGTGGTCTTCTTAGAGAACTGGGGTACGAACAGTGTGAGCCCACAATCATTGGAGAGGACAACCAGAATTGCATAAAGCTTGCAACTAACCCGGTGCTTCACAAACGATCAAAGCACATCGTTTCATCCGAGAACGAGTTGATGACAACTCAATCAAATTGATCTACACGCCAACAGATGAAATGGCAGCAGATCTTCTGACAAAATCTTTGTCACAGCAGAAAGTAGAACAACATCGAGAACAACTAATGGGCGAGTCCTGATTCTTACCTAGCGGCAACAATCTGAGTGGGGGTATTGGAGCACAGAAAAGAACTTAGAAAATATCTTAGAGCTTAGAGACTTAACTTATGTTGATAAACTCAGAAAGAAAACAAACTTACCAGATTTATAACGACAACTGCAGCTCACAATTTAGAAAATGAATGTAAATCAGCTTAGATCTGTGTGTTTGTCAAATATTGATAATTATCAACTAATATTGAATAGGAAATGCATTTTTGTGAACCATCTCAAGTGAACTAAATTTTTGCATGTAATAATGAAATGACGCCCACTCATACGCCCCAAAATCCCCTGATTTTTGATACATTAACCTTTTAACAAATGTACACTGTAAATGTTATATTTATCTTTTAGACTATATATACGACTGATTTTTGCTAAAATCTTCACAATTTTCTTCTCTTTTGAATCTCCTAAAATTAATTCTTATTCTCTCAAATATCTTTTGAGCTTTAACAGCTTCAATCTCTAACGTGCCAAAACTCGTCCCGCCTCATCGGGGTTGTTGCGCTACAGTGTTCCTAATCCTGCTAACATGATATCTAACGCTCTCACCGAATTTCAGCTGCAAATATTGGGTCCGCAATCACAGTTACCTGGCTTGGGATCAAACAAACAGGAGGCTTATTTGTTCAAACTTGTTTCACTCTTTCTGAAATTCAAAATCGGCGAAACAGTACAATTAGCGGTCCACTGTCCCACGGTAATCCTAAAAATGCTACACTTTGTGTGTATTTCCAAAGGCAGGTTGTCAGTTTTCTTGCTACCATGACCCACTAGCTCAAAACAATGCCTCGCAACCTCCGTCCTAATTCGCCGAGTTGAAGGTTCGCTGTCCATCGATTGATGCAAGGACAAAAGAATTAAAACTAAAAAACTTTGCACAAGGCAAAGAATCCGAGTTCATAAGATAGCTATCCAGAAAACTAAAGAACAGTGTGCGAGAAATCAACCAGCCTGAGTTCTCCAATAAAGAAAGAAACTATCATTCTATTCACAAAATGAAACATGCAAACATAGTATAGAATTTCTCATTTTTTTAAAGATCAAGAAATTTTACTTTTTAAGATCAAAGTTGTTGCCCAAATTTCTGACTTTATTGGTCCAAAACACTAGTGCCATTTAAAACAAAAAAACTGTCACAAAAGTTTGGCGATAAGAACAATTCCAAACATAGTCTTCATAAAGATTTTCATTGGAGCGATAAATATTTTCTCAAATAATGTTTAAAAATCATAAAAAATTGATTCTGCTATTAGTGGAAAGATCCTAATTGCTCAGGGACTTCTATAGTGCGATGCAAGCAACTCTGACTTAGAACAGCGAGTCAATAGAACTTAAGCAATTAGGGACGCATTCCAGATGTAAAACAGATCTTATACAAAAAAAGTTTCACGTTTCGGTATATTTTCTTTGTCTTGTTTTCCTGAAGAGCTTGTTGAAAACTCATTTTTTCGGTCCGTTTTATTTACGACAAGGAAAGACGGAGTCAAATTTGCATTAATTTTTATTATTTTTTGCATTTTTGCATCCGGTGACCAACCCAATTTAGAAGTATAACTAATGTATGGGGAAACCTTAGTTGAAGTTTCTATCAACATTTATCTGGAAGAAGCAAACATTCTGATAAGTCAGAAGAAAGGGTTATGATAAAGTTTTTTTATAGTTCTTTTCCAAAGTAGCCTTAATAGCAGTACTAAATTTGTTTTGTTTTTTATCCGTATCTATTATTCAATAATTAATTTCGATGCCACTCTTTCGAGCTCGTTCCCATCAATTTCAATGCGGATTAAAACAACAATTTGCAGGTTAGCATGTGCGATCGAACGCTCAATGCAACAATGAGATGCACATAAATAAGACGAAGAGGAGTCACCTACACTTCTTGAGAAGTAAATCGAGGAGCCATGTTTAAAAAAAAATTACAAGGGGTTGACAAGTTTGGCAATAGTTTTCTTTAATTAGCAGTTTTCTAGAATTTGTATTTGCTTGTATTTTGCCTGCAATCATTTTGTAAATGTATACAAAAGGACAAAATTATATGGAAAAGCAATATGGAATCTGTTTTTCTGATGCGTCACAAATTTACATTTTACTTGATTTCAGGTAATTTGGTAATTTTCTGTCCGGAGTGCTGCAGTTCTTGTGTTCGCATTCCCAGAGGCTTAGAAGCTTGCTTCCATTCACTGCATCACAACTCTTATTGTTTCCAATGTGCTCAAAACCACTGATAAAATCATAAGACTAAACAACAATTTTTTGAGAATTATCGTCCTATATATGTTGAGCAGACAAGACATCAAGCATTGCGCTCAGAGCCCCAACTTTGGTCTATTGGAAATGATGTTATTCACTACCCTAATCTAGAACTGGAATTCTTAATAGACCTTCCTTGACCAACTTAAGGCATGAAAAGACTGTCCTCGACTGACTTTGCGTGATGTCCTCGATTTTGGCTGGAACAGAAAAAAAACAATCAAAATAAAAAATCTGTGGCTAGACAATATAACGTGTCCTGGAGTTCGGCTGGACAACAAAATAACAACAGGTCCTTGATCTTTTTCCATTTGGAAGAACCAACAAATTAACAAAAATTTGCATCATTTATTAAGAAAAACGATCATTATAAAATTTGCAAGGCAAAAACTGAAAAACGACAGATTTTCATGATGAATAATGGGAAGTAGACCACTACAATTTAATTAACTAATTTCATTCAACCGACTATTGTGGCAAAACAGTCCAGCTCTGTTATTTGCTTTAAGATTTTTCTATTTAGATTTTTGATAGATTGTTGGCTCTTCTAAATAGCAAAAAAGAAGAAGCATGCTGCTTGTGCTTGCTGACTTCGTTATAAGCAAAAGTTTGCAAAAGCAATAATAGGTTTTCAAACCAGCTATTCCTGGCAGTTTTCTAACGGTTTTTTAATTTGGACTGCTTTGGTGTTCCAAAAACAACAAATCAAGCCTAAGGCCTGAATGAAAAAGTCCAATTAGTAACAAAAAAAGCACATAATCAGGAGAAACAAAAAAATCAGATTACTGTGACAACAGAACATTACGATATTTCAACCAACTCAATTGCGTTATTAACACGCAAAGGCCACTTTCAACCAGTGTATCAGCAATTGTAGTACGATGACCCACTAACACAAAAAACGAAGCCTTGCAGTCTCTTTGTAACGGCAGCTCTCCTATCAAAGACAAGGAAAACTTAACACCGCCCAGTTCGTTTCAGCGGTTTCAAATCTTCCCGGCTATTGTGTTTTTGCAGTTATCTTATGTGAACTGTATTATCCGCTATACCGTAGGTTATTGTTGCATTACTTGTTGCTGAATTAGACTCAATAACTAACTGCTCAGCTTTGCTGTATAACGAATTTGTTTCTCTTAGGATAACAAAACAATTCAAATTGAAACAATCAATTTTTTGTTGAGTTTTTGTTAATATCTCAATTTATAGACCGAGATTAGGAGTTCCCGTTCCTACAAATTGTGGCCATATAACTATGCGAAGTTTCAACCTGCTGCAGTTAGTAGTTGTAAAACAGGGTTTTTTTTACCAGTTGCAAATGTGATGTTAAGAAAAATTTTGTAACTTTAAAATTAGCAAGTCCCTCTATTGGTTTCAGTAACATCAATGTTAAACTAGAATAGGCTTCGTTAAAGCAATTAAAAGAAACTGACTTTATGCTTTGCACAAAGTTTCTCTTACTTAGGAACTTCGTTCCTCAGAAGGAAATTTTTGAGAAAATCAAAGTAAATTCTCTTTTCACAAGTCAAAAAAAAGTTAAAAACTGTACAATCACTAGTATGATCTGCAGAAACAAGACACGTTAACAAGTAATTTACCGCTCAAGAAAGTGTGCTTCAATACGCACTGTATGTCAGTTTGATATAACCAAATTTACGAATTTCTTACGACTTTTGGTAGTTTTTCAAGCTCCTTTTATGCTGCTAGTCACGTGGGTTTACATGTCAAATTCAACTCTTGATTGGTTGTAGATAAAAATGTCGAAAGAATGTGAACACTTTTCCATAACGTCACTTTTTCAGTGTAAATTTGATGTCATGGGGAATTTGTTAACCATGTAGAAGTTTTTTTGAATATTCTGTACCAATAACAGGTAGATTCGCCATCCAATCGCAAAGAATCTGATGCAATATTGTTAAATCGCAGTAATGTTTTCTGGGTGTTGAGATAGTTCGAGTCTGAGTTTCCACCTCTTGTATGACAATGGTGTACTAATATTAGTTGTTAAATATAAACGTTGAACAAAGTGAACAAATCTGTATGGCTTCGATAAATTGTAGCATTGAATTTCGCTTGTCATGCTATTCTAGATTTAAGGCTTGAAATGGCCTTGACGCGCCATTCAATTTGGTAATTGAGTTATTAAGCTCAGCCGCCACATTGCCGGCCCTGTCTTCTATCGCAAAAACATCTTTTCCAGGTAGTACTGGGGCGAGCTTCACTCCTGGTCTCTTGTACACTCCGTCGTTCGTTCGAACATTCTCTGATCTAATCACACCGTAAGAGCATCGATGGTCTTCGTAACTCGACCTAGATTATAATATCCAAGCTTTTCGCGGTCTTCGATCAACCAAACGAGATCGCCTTCTTTAAGGGTTTCGTTCGCCGTAGATCGGCATTTTTGTGTATTACTCAGAGTTGGCAGATATTCTTGCCGAAATTTGTCCCATATGAGATTTGCATATGCTTGAGTTTGTCGAAAGAGCTTTCGATGGTCAACAAATTTTTCTGCGCATTGTAGATAGGGTAAGCAAACGTTCCTGTTGCCAAGGAAGAAGTGATTGAGGGTCAATGCTTCTTATTCATTAACATCTGAACTGACTTGAGTCAACGGTTGTCTTGCGTTCAAACTCTGCTCAACAATACACATCGTTGTTGAAAGAACGTCCTCGGTGACTGGTCTGTTCCCCAACACTGCATACATTGCTTTCTTGCAACTTCTCACCAACCGTTCCCATACTCCTCTGAAGTGAGGTGCTTAGGGTGGGTTAAACTTCCATCTGATTCCTCGTTGAACTAGATGTTCTTCAATCCCTTCTTTGTTCCATGCCGCAACATACTCTGCAAACTCTCTTTCAGCTCCAACAAAGTTTCTCTCGTTGTCACTGATGATCGTATTCGGTTTGCCTCTTCAAGCAATAAATCTCATTATTGCATTGAGATAACTATCTGTGTCCAACTTGGGTACCACTTCTATATGCGCCGCTCTCATAGTTAGACAAGTAAAGAGACAACACCATCGCTTTTCGTTTCTGCGCCCAATATCCACAACGAAAGAACCATAGTAGTCAACTCCCACATTTGTAAAGGCTGTTGAAGCATCTAACCGCTCTTCGGGTAGATCTGCCATTACTGGTGCTATTGTTTGCGCTCTGTCCTTTCTGCAGGTAACTCACTTATTCCTAATTGATCTTCAGGCGTTTAGTATGCCGAGGATCCACATCTTCTGCTGAACAATGTTTCTCACATGCTCAGTGCCTTCATGTTCATTGTCCCGGTGCTCGTTTCGCAAGAATAATTCGACCGCATGATTATTCCAATGTAACAGTATGGTATGCTTTGCATTGAAGTCCAACTGACTTTCGCCTATTCAGCCTTTGGCTCGAATAAGTCCTTTTTCATCTAGGAAAAGTGAGAATTGTAGAAATTTTTTTTGGAATTTCCTTTTCAACTTTGAGAGATTTCATCTCTTGACCAAACTGTTCTTGCTGTAGTAGATTGAAGATAGTGGCCTTTGCCTTTTCTCCTTCTTCAATGCTGACTACAAGTGTCGCTGGTTTGTGTTTGTTCAATGCTCTATGTACGTATGCTACTGTGTTCACTAGTCTGTTAAAGTTACTGAATCGTTCCCCCTGAATAACAGCTTTCTTTTCTTCAGCCTGTATCATGAAGACTGCTGAGGGTATATTCTTTTCATCTGAGGCAAAAATTAAGTTCAGTTGCTCTGGTCATTCGCTTTCTGGTTGGTTCAACCAGGCCGGCCCAGTGAGCCACTCACTTCTCTTGAGTTCCTCAATGTTGATTGCTCTGGTGCCAATCTCCGCTGGGTTGTTGTTACCGCTCACATGTTTCCACTGTGAAACATCGGTTGTATCTAGTATCTCAGCTACTCGATTGGTCACAAACACTTGCTGTTTACGATGAGAACTATGTATCCACTTCAATACTGTAGTTGAGTCTGACCAAAAACTGCAACTATTTATCTTCATTTCATGTTCCTTGACTATCTGCTGTATTGAAAGATGCCTCATCGGTGCCACTCTGCATTTTCCAATGACAATTGCTAAGTAAGCTGAGTATTCTTTTGGTTGTGAGCGTAGATAGACCACTGCACACACCGCGTCTTCAGATGCGACAGCAAACACATGAGGTTCGGTTTTATCCCTCTCTCTGTTAAAGTACCTTCTATGGATGTCTGTTTCAGCCACTACTGGAAGTTGTTCTTTCCATCTCAGGAATTCAGCTTCGTCACCAGGCTCCACTTCGTTGTCCCAATGTTGCCCATTCTTAGTCCAGATGCTTTTCAGAAGTCGTCTCATGTGAACACTGAACGGAGCAAACAATCCGATCGGGTCGAATACTGAAGATACCAATGACAAAGTCTTCATCTGAGTTATAGGTGCTTCAACTTCCTTGTTTGCACCTCTGCATACTTGAAGACTGTCATCAATAACGTTTCATTGTAGTCCTAGCACTGAGGATCCCTCCGTAATGGGTTCCACTTCGACCTGTTTCGTGTTGCTGGTTGATTTCAAGTCTTCTGGAATTGCTTTGGTAACTGAATCGTTGTTGCTTATCCACTTCTTCAGTTCAAATCTATGTCGTAAGAGAATAGGTTGTAGTTGGTTGAAGACTTCAATTGCTTTTTCCGGGGTTTTTACTGATTTGATGAAGTCGTCCATGTAGAAGTTGTTTTGTAATGCCTTTGTTTCAATTGGATACTCTGCTTCGTTGTCCAGTCCCACTCGCTTGAGAGCATAGTTTGCACAAGTTGAAAGAACTCTTAGCTCCAATTACGTGACGCTGATATTCGTATATACTAACAGGTTCATTTGTTCTTGGACGTTATAAGAACCTCAATCAACTTCTATCCTGATCGGGAACTTGCACTTGTAGTAACATCGATTCGATGTCAGCTGTTAAAGCTAATGGTCCTTCACGATATCTGAATATTGTTCAAATCAAACCATGTAGCAGATCAGGTCCTGATAGTAGCTTATTATTAAGGCATACTTCTTTGTACTTTGAGGTAGCATTGCAAACACGTCTTACTTTGCCAAGCTTGTACGGGTTTAGCACTGGATGGTGTGGCAAATACCATTCTTTCCAGAAGGTGCCTTTCACTTCGGACTCGTCCAATATCTTTACGAATCCTTTTTCTACATCTGTATCTATTAATTGTTGATACCATGTCTTCAGGTTTAGGTCCCTTTGGAATCTTCGCTCCAGTGTGTAAAGCTGGCCCAAGGATGAGCTGTAGTTGTTCGGTAGTTTTGGCTCTGGTTCACCCCACAGCATTCTCACTTCGTACCTCTCGCCTGCAAACTTTGTCGTACTCTCTAGAATCTTCTGTGCCTGCAGTTGCTTCTTCGATTGACTGAAGACGTTGATTTTGGAAGCATAGGTTTCTATGTCCCACCAGGTTTGGATATTCGCAGCCACTATAAAATCTTCAGTTAAGGCGAAATGACAAACATTTGGTCTTCTTTTGCCCGTCATGGGTCCACTGACTACCCATCCTAGCTCTGTTAAAACGGCGAAAAGTTCACTTCGTGTTCCTATCTTGTAGTCCAATGGAGGTTGTAGCTCATAAGCATCTTGACCAAGGATGATCCCAACTACCATCAAGTTGAAGCTTTTGTTGGGTAGAACACTCAAGTGATTGAAGTTTTGCTTCAGCTTGTTGCAGTTGTAGTTTGTGTTCCCCAAGGATATTGACGGGTGTGCAAACGCTTCGATTGAATGCACCTTTGAATGTAGTCCATTTATTTTGAGAGGAATCTTTTCTGTCTTCAGATCCTTCGTTCCGTGTGTGCCAGCTATGTTGAGCGTCACATCGGTGCCTTGGGCTCGTAACTTCTCTTGCGCACTTTAATCAATGAATGAAACCGTTGATTCACTGTCGAGGAAAGCATATGTGTTCAGCCTGTTGCCACCGCTCTGCATTGAGACAGGAACTATCTGAAGAAAGCTTATAACTTCGTTACTCTGGTTGATTGTTGCAGCGCTTAAGTTGACTGCGTGATTGCCCTCGTCCATTTGATTTTCTGAGTATAACAAACGGTTGTACTTCTTGATGCATCCATTGATGCCACACGCGTTGACCTTACAATCTTTGATTGCATGTCCTTTGCCTAGACATCCGTAACATAAGCAATGCTTCCTCACTGCTGAGTACCGATCATTCATACTCATGTTCTTGAATAGTGCACAGTTCCATAATTTATGAGTGTCATCAACTAGCGGTTAGTGATCACTTTGCGTTTGCTTGGTTTCTTTCACGTTCGAACTTGCACTGAAGTTCGATGTTTTTGAGTACCGTTTGTCTCTATTTGTGCTTCTTCGGTCTTCTTCTCTTCGCTCTCCCTTGAAAGCTGAAAACCCTTCGTGCACGGATGCTATCCTAGATAACCATTTTTCAAACATAATTAGATCAGGCCGATCTTCATCTTTATCATCGACAAAGAACCTTCACTTCTCTTTGAGAACTTGAGGTAGTTTATCTGATGCCATATACAGTGTCGAGCTCGATTGCAGATCACCAATCTGCTTGTACTCTTTGAGCACATTCACAAAGTTCGAAACAATAACTGAGAAACTGATTAGACCTGTTGAGTCGTGAGGTTTCACCTGACTTGCTCTGCGAAGACTCTCCAATTGTGCATCAATATTCAGATGAGGCCTTCCAAATTTCCTCTCCAGAATGCTCCATGCAGCACCATAGAACCGTCCAGAATAGCCCATTCCTTCCAGAGATTGCTGACCTTGCCTTGCCTGTTAGTAGATTCTTCAGATGGCTCATATTCTCTGAGTCTGGTATTGGTCCTTGATCCACTCTAGCAATGAACATACTAGACCACTTTGGCCATTCGATAGGGTTTCCGTCGAAGTTGTTCAACTTCAGCTTTGGTAGGCTACTGCTACCTGCGTACTCACTGCTGTATCGTAGACCAGCTCTGGTGGAAACGTCTTGGTCTTCAACACTTGAGGATCGGTCTCGTGAACTGCGATATCGTGAGAAGTGATTATACCTGTTCACTTCAGGGGTGGCTTCGAAGTAGCTGTTGATCGTTCTGGCGTTAGAAGGTTGTCAATCCTGGTGACCCAGTCTGAGACATTTTTTTTCTTTGGGGTCCAGTTGAAGGGTGATTTCTCTCGAGCACCAGTTGATTGGGAACGAGCATCATCGTTCTCTAATGCTGCTCTATTCGCTTCGCGCTCTAGCTCACGCTCTTCTTCCAGCAGTTGATGCTTGGCTTCCAGTTCCTTCATTTGCATTTCCAGCTCTAGCTTCCTCTGCTCAATCGTGCGTGTTCCAGTGGCATCTTGATTTTGAACTCGATATCGAATTTCTTCCTCCTTTCCTCGTGCCTTTTTCTTTGCTGAAGATGTTTCCGAAACATTCTCCGTCTCTTGGCCACTTGCTGTTGCTACATTTTATACTGCTTGAGCAACTGGGTTGTTTGTTGGGTAGTTGTTATTGCTCTCGTTGTCGTTCACTGCTTGAGTTGTGTCGCTTTGCTCTGCATTCATTGCTGGTTGCGTGCCTTTGCTTATATATGCAAGCCAATGATATATGCAAGTCGAAACTTGCTTTGCACTTTCTTGCTTCTTTCAGATATTCTTCAACGAAATTAGCTTGATAGGGCACAAGCTTGTTTCGACGCTGCAGTTGCTTGGGTATTTCTTCCTCTAGAAGTCGAACGGTCTGTTGGTAGATGACCTTTAGTTTGTTGGGTCGATCTGAATCTTCAATTATTTTGTAGCCAATTCCTGTTTTACTGTTTACTTCTTCCACTAAATCCTGGAACTTCTTGTCGTACATTTGAGCTGTTGATTGAAACTCCTCTCTGCTGGTTGTGCATGGATTGCTTGGTTGCTGTTTGCTTTGGTTGTTCCTTTTAAGCGAGGTCAACTCTTCAACTTGTTTTGTGAATTGCACTCGCACCTTTCGCTCCGCCTCGCTGGCGTTGCGCTGTTGATTTGTTTAATTTTCTTTGTGGGGTGCCTTCGGCACTCTCTTCATCAGATTGGACAGCAGTTTGCCATCCCTTGTCCGGTTTGGCGGACCACAGGTAACGGCTGCTCTCCTAACAAAGTCAAGGAAAACTTTACACTGCCCAGTTCGTTTCAGCGGTTTCAAATCTTTCCGGCTATTGTGTTTTTGCAGTTATCTTATGTGAACTGTATTATCCGCTATACCGTAGGTTATTGTTGCATTACTTGTTGCTGAATTAGACTCAATAACTAACTGCTCAGCTTTGCTGTATAACGAATATGTTTCTCTTAGAATAATAAAACAATTCAAATTGAAACAATCAATTTTTTGTTGAGTTTTTGTTAATATCTCAATTTATAGACCGAGATTAGGAGTTCCCGTTCCTACAAATTGTGGCCATATAACTATGCGCCGTGTGTTTCAACCTGCTGCAGTTAGTAGTTGTAAAACAGGGTTTTTTTACCAGTTGCAAATGTGATGTTAAGAAAAATTTTGTAACTTTAAAATTAGCAAGTCCCTCTATTGGTTTCAGTAACATCAATGTTAAACTAGAATAGGCTTCGTTAAAGCAATTAAAAGAAACTGACTTTATGCTTTGCACAAAGTTTCTCTTACTTAGGAACTTCGTTCCTCAGAAGGAAACTTTTGAGAATATCAAAGTTAATTCTCTTTTCACAAGTCAAAGTAAAGTTAAAACTGAGCAATCACTAATATGGTCTACAGAAACAAGACACGATAACAAACAATTTACCGCTCAAGAAAGTGTGCTTCAATACGCACTGTATGTCAGTTTAATATAAGCAAATTTACGAGTTTCTTCTGACTTTTGGTAGTTTTCAAGCTCCTTTTAAGCTGCTAGTCACGTGGGTTTACATGTCAAATTCAACTCTTGATTGGTTGTAGATAAAAATGTCGAAAGAATGTGAACACTTTTCCATAACGTCACTTTTTCAGTGTAAATTTGATGTCATGGGGAATTTGTTAACCATGTATAAGTTTTGTCGAATATTCTGTATCAACAGGTAGATTCGCCATCCAATCGCAAAGAATCCGATGCAATATTGTTAAGTCGTTGTAATGTTTTGCTGGGTGTTGAGATAGTTCGAGTTTGAGTTTTCACTTCATGTATGACAATGGTGTACTAATAATTGTTGCTAAATATAAATGTTGAACAAAGTGAACAAATCTGTATGGCTTCGATAGAATGTAGCATTAAATTTTGCTGGTCATGCTATTCTAGATTTAAGGCTGGAAATGGCCTTGAAGCGCTATTCATTTTGATAATTGAGTTATTAAGCTCAGCCGCCACACTCTTTCTTCATTTGGAGAGCTGAATGTTTTGACTATCGATTGGTTCATGGACTATGTTAAAAGCAGCATAGAGATAAATGACAGTCTAACGAATTAACATTCACAATTTTTGCATAGTGCAACAAAACTGGGTTTATAATGTAGCATCCAGAAAACTATAGAACAGTAGGCCAGAAATCAACAATTTGAACTCTCCGATAAAGATTGAGATAAATATTCTTTTTTCACACTAAAAAAATTCAGGTAAATTTGCCTGAACCGGGCCAGTTATTCGGAATTTCAGGTGAATTTCAGGTGTAAATAAACCCGAACCACACCTGAATTATAGCTCAGGTAAATTTTAACCTGAACGAGTTCAGGTGTGTTTACCTGAAAATGGTTTTTCATTGCAATCAGCAGTGAAACGACAAAAAATTTTCCTCAAATAACTCTTGATTAATACAGAACAAAAACACGTTTTATGAAGAACATTAACACATTTATTAAGCAAAGTCGTATCGTTTTTCAAGTTTTGCAAAATTGAGGTTAAGTTTAGCATAAAGCTTTCCCAATCGTCATTCCTACTATTGTTTCTAGTTCAAACAATAGTTTCCCAAACCAACAGCGGTCCCTGAGGTGAACACCAATAGTGAAGTTTCAGAATAATATGTTTAAGAAAATTAAAATTTTTAAAAATCATAACAACAGGAAAAGCAGTGATTTTAAAGTGGATAATCTTGAATTAATCATTCTTTGTCATTTATATAATTAAAAACAATTATTCCAGGCTAGAATACATCACAGGAACCCTGGATTCCTCCATGGTGAAAACGGTAATGACAGAGGGTCCTCATTCAGCTTCCTTTTTTTTAGTCTGCCAGATTCAGATTGTTTTTTTTAAATAAAGTTTTGCTTTTTCTTTTAGTGAGAGCCTTCAAAGATCTGGCTTTGCGGCGCATCGTTTTATGGCACTCCAATAGTTTGGGACCTTATTGGATGCCTTTTCGATGGCGTTGATTTATAAGGTGCGTACTCTGTGCATACTGTGCTGAGATTCACTTTAAAATTACAGCATACGGGAATAAACTTTCTCAACAGTCGGATGATAAAATGGCTGAAGAAAAATGTTCCGACAGCTTCAATGTTCTGCTACACTTGTTTTTGTCTTGCGCACAATTTGTTTGCCTGAACGGAGCTAAAGTCACCTGAGCTCGGCCTGAATTAGTACCTGAACCCATAATAAACTCAGTTAAATTTACCTGAAAAAAACCTGAACTTGCCTGAACAGTTAAGGTAGATTTGTCTCACCTGAACCATACCTGAAATCACCTGAAAAAGACCTGAGATTTACCTGAAAAATTCAGGTGTCACTGCCTGAACTTTTAATTGAACTTGCCTGAAATTTACCTGAAAAAAACAACCGAACTGATCGGGTAATTTTTACAGTTCGGGTAATTTAACTTGAATTTAACCTGAAATTTCAGGAAAAAACTGCCTGAAACTTCACGTAAAATTCAGTTAAAATACATGAACTGTACAAATTACTTGATTGTAAGTTCAGGTAGAAATTCAAGAACTGATAATTGAATTTTTCAGGTAAATTTCATGTATTTTTCAGGTATGGTTAAAGTGAGACAAATTTATCTAAAGTAATCAAGTAAAATCAAGCGTTTTTCAGAAAAATTTACCTGCACTTTTTTTGATGTGTTCAAAGTGAAATATGCAAACACAGCACAGAATTTCTCTCGGTTTCCCTAACCTATCAGGAACAAAGATCCAAAACGCTAATGCCAACTAAAACAAAAAGTATCACCAACGTTTAACATTAGAAATAATTCCAAACCAAAGTGTTCTGCCCAAAAATGACAAAATTTCCATTTATGCGATCGCAAACTTTGAAAATCATAAACATGCCTCTAAAATTAAAAGCAAATTCCTGACTGTTTAGAGAAGTCTATTATGCAATGAGAACAACTCTGACATCAAAACATTTTTTGAAATGAAATTGAACAATAGTTAACACATTCCGGATGTAAAATTGTTCTTATACACCAAATCTTTTGAGTTTCGCTTTTTGTAATTATTTTCTGAGAAGTTATCTCGTTCGTCCTGTTTTGTTTTCAACAATCAAGTGATGAAGGGTCGTGAATGCTCGCTAACTTATAAGCAATGATTAGCAATAAAATTGCAGTTATTCAACTATTTTTGGTAGCTTTTCAATAATTTTCTAAGTTGAATTGCTCTGGTGCATCGCTGTATAGTCTTGCACAATTATTGCTTCTGTAAAAATTTGAAAATCTCGAATTTGCTTGAAATAAAAGCGAACTAATGAAAAAACTTTTGTTCGACCAATAAAAAGACCATACTCGTCCCAGAAAGCTATGTAAAGACCGTGCGTTACCCAAAATGCCCATGAAAAGACTAATCGACCCATAAAAATTATGGTTCAAATAGCATAGAATCTTGATGGTCTCGGTGTATGGTCGGGATAGTGCAATTTCAACTATTTGAAATAAGTGCACGGTGTGAATACAACATTTTCAAGAGTTCAGACAGTCTGAATAGAACTAAGAGGTCATACACAGAAAACAGCCAATTCCTCGAGAAAAACTTTATAATGAGACGCCAAAGAGACTTTTTTTGAGAAACACACCTGACTTAAGCTGATGAGTAGACCAGACCTAGCTAAAGATAAATAATGTTCCGCGTTATTGAGTTGAAGTTTTCTTTGACACGAAATAGTGCCTCTTCCTTATAATATAAATTTTCATTATATAATTAAATCATTTGATGATCGAATCATTCCTCTGAAAAAATACTGTAAACCACCAAGGTTAAGGTGCCATCCGGAAGTGACCTCTGATCAGACCATTCCAGACGAAAGTAGCCTCTGATCAGACCATCCCAGACCAAATTATACTCTGATCAGAGGTCACTTCCGGATGGAACCTCAACCTGGGCAGTATTCGCTGCAGACCCAAAGCCTACACATTTTAGAACGAATACCCCAATGCGCGCCCCAATTAGGTCTGTCACACTGTGCACGACCAAGTAGGTTTGGCACACCTTTTCGGCTACCCAAGTCGGTCTGATTACCGCCGATATTAGTCTGGCAGTTAGTCTGGGTGGTCTGGTGCGTGTTTCGCAATTCAGTCTGATCATTAAAAACCTGATGAACACACGTGAGGTCAGGGGGAAAATTGGCGAGAAAAAGTGTTTTGGATTTGGACGCCCTTGCAAAATTTTCAACATTTATAAACGAAAAAAAGAACGGATCCAGAACGCGTAAAGCGATAATAGCAGAAAAATTTTCATTAAATGAACACATAAATAGCGAGCATACATATAGAAAAGTTTTGACCGCAAAAACTGCTAATTTGATGGCATGAATTATTAACATAAAAACCTGAATCTCTTGTGAACGCTAATATATGTTTGCTCCGCGAATCTGACGATTACATCAAGATTTGGGTACGAAATGCTTGCAGAAGCTGCTTCAGATTCCACAAAATGTTTTCTATCTGTCACAAAGAATACATTTTTGACTAAGGCTTTCGTTTCTGTTGCCGAACACAACATAGGTTTCTGGATCTTTTCCATGTTTGCAACAAATTCCTAAATTGCTAAACTGAGTGTCTGGAGAACGTTTTTCGTCCTTCGGAAAAGCAGTCTCTGTTGTTTGGTGACAACAACACTTCCAGCTGAATCTAAACTCCTTCTTGCGTGCTAGAAAAAAAAGTGCTGTTGCAGCTTGTTCGTTAAGAATGAATTATAATATTAATGAAATTCTCCATCTCCTAAAAAAACATTTTAATTTGATTTTTATCTGAGGGCAATGATAATTTGATTCATCTTGCACTCAAATGCTTGCTCTGCTGCCAACGAATTGTTTTTTTTCAAATTTTGCACCCCGGAGCTTTCTTCCCGGATTTTGTAACTTTTCCTTGAGACAAGTAACTTGAAAGCATTATTCTTTTGCAAGTCCATAACTGAGATTTGGAATCACTGGAAAAGGACATTTTTCATACTCCAGTTCTCGGTACTTGTATTTTATTGAATAATTCGCCCGTGTTATCGATGTGATAATTCTTAAGTACATTTTGCCGCCTAATTGTTGTAAACTTGATTTCTTCGACACGTTTGAATCATAATCATCGAAAACAAGCTAAACAAAGGTGCACGTGGCGAAAAAAAAGAAATGATTGAATAAAGAAATTGAAACAAAGATCCTATTTTGAAACAACAAAACCCAAGGAATTGAAAAGGAAAGACGACATCGGCAACTCCCCTGACCGGGACTAGATGGCCAATGTCATTTGGCGCTCCGATAACAAACACAAAGAATCGTCAACCCTTCAAGTCTTCACCCCAGATGTGTAGGGAACTGGGTGGAATGAGCTACAGTTACTGATGCAGAATTAAGGATAACATTGCCAAATCGAATCAAATTGGAACTGGGGCAAATGTGAACAAAAGCTGCCTTCAGAAGAACATCAGAGGGGATAGGAGACCGTCAATCTTAGCAGAATTTGTCAACGTTCAGATAAGACTTATTTAATCTTAACTTTGAGCAATGTGCAAATTTATAATATTTAACTTCTCGGGGCCTTAGAAAGCTACCCCCCCCCCTGAAGAGACTTAATCAAAAATTAACAACAGGGTTTGCGTAACTATAACTCAAGATCTTTTCCGTATTTTTTTTTTGAAAAACAGGTTTCAGTGAAGCAATTGTTAAAATTATTAGCATTCTTAAATTGTTATATTACAAAGTTCGGGTCCGGCGAATTATGTTACAAAGTCTACATCATCCGAGCAGCCAGCACGACCTCAGCAGTGCCCGCCACGAGCCAGCACGACCCAGCAGTGCCCGCCACGAGCCAGCACGACCCAGCAGTGCCCACCACGAGCCAGCACGACCCCAGTAGTGCCCGACACGAGCCAGCAAAACCCAGCAGTGCCCGCCACGAGCGAGCACGACCCAGCAGTGCCCGCCACGAGCAAGCACGACCCAGCAGTACCCGCCACGAGCCAGCACGACCCAGCAGTGCCCGCCACGAGCCAGCACGACCCAGAAGTGCCCGCCACAAGCCAGCACGACCCCAGCAGTGCCCGCCACGAGCCAGCACGACCCAGCAGTGCCCGCCACAAGCTAGCACGACCCCAGTAGTGCCAGCCACGAGCCAGCACGACCCAGCAGTGCCCGCCACGAGCCAGCACGACCCAGCAGTGCCCGCCACGAGCCAGCACGACCCAGTAGTGCCCGCCACGAGCCAGCACGACCCAGCAGTGCCCGCCACAAGCCAGCACGACCCCAGTAGTGCCAGCCACGAGCCAGTACGACCCAGCAGTGCCCGCCACGAGCCAGCACGACCCAGCAGTGCCCGCCACGAGCCAGCACGACCCAGCAGTGCCCGCCACGAGCCAGCACGACCCAGCAGCGCCCGCCACGAGCCAGCACGACCCCAGCAGTGCCCGCCACGAGCCAGCACGACCCAGCAGTGCCCGCAACGAGCCAGTACGACCCAGCAGTGCCCGCCACGAGCCAGCACGACCCAGCAGTGCCCGCCACGAGCCAGCACGACCCAGCAGTGCCCGCCACGAGCCAGCACGACCCAGTAGTGCCCGCCACGAGCCAGCACGACCCAGCAGTGCCCGCCACGAGCCTACATGACCCAGTAGTGCCCGCCACGAGCCAGCACGACCCCAGTAGTGCCAGCCACGAGCCAGCACGACCCAGCAGTGCCCGCCACGAGCCAGCACGACCCCAGCAGTGCCCGCCACGAGCCAGCACGCCCCAGCAGTGCCCGCAACGAGCCAGTACGACCCAGCAGTGCCCGCCACGAGCCAGCACGGCCCAGCAGTGCCCGCCACGAGCCAGCACGAACCAGCAGTGCCCGCCACGAGCCAGCACGACCCAGTAGTGCCCGCCACGAGCCAGCACGACCCAGCAGTGCCCACCACGAGCCAGCACGACCCCAGTAGTGCCCGACACGAGCCAGCAAAACCCAGCAGTGCCCGCCACGAGCCAGCACGACCCAGCAGTGCCCGCCACGAGCAAGCACGACCCAGCAGTACCCGCCACGAGCCAGCACGACCCAGCAGTGCCCGCCACGAGCCAGCACGACCCAGCAGTGCCCGCCACAAGCCAGCACGACCCCAGTAGTGCCAGCCACGAGCCAGCACGACCCAACAGTGCCCGCCACGAGCCAGCACGACCCAGCAGTGCCCGCCACGAGCCAGAACGACCCAGCAGTGCCCGCCACGAGCCAGCACGACCCAGCAGTGCCCGCCACGAGCCAGCACGACCCAGCAGTGCCCGCCACGAGCCAGCACGACCCAGCAGTGCCCGCCACGAGACAGCACGACCCAGCAGTGCCCGCAACGAGCCAGCACGACCCAGCAGTGTCCGCCACGAGCCAGCACGACCCAGCAGTGCCCGCCACGAGCCAGCACGACCCCAGTAGTGCCCTTCACGAGCGAGCAAAGCGCAGCAGTGCCCACCACGAGCCAGCACGACCCAGCAGTGCCCGCTACGAGCCAGCACGACAAAGCAGTGCCCGCCACGAGCCAGCACGACACAGCAGTGCCCGCCACGAGCCAGCACGACCCAGCAGTGCCAGCAACGAGCCAGCACGACCCAGCAGTGCCCGCCACGAGCAAGCACGACCCAGGTCACCAAAGTGCCCCCCAAGGTCACCCAGAGTGCCCACCAAGGTCACCCAACTTGACCACACCTGATTCCAAGGTCACTTTTAAGTGCCTCCCAAGGTCACCTAGAGCGCCCCCAAAGTCAACAAAGTGCCCTACAAGGTCACACAAAGAGCCCCCCAAGGTCACCCAACTTGACCACACCTGACTCCAAGGTCACACGAAGTGCCCCACAAGGTCACCAAAGTGCCCCCCAAGGTCACCCAGAGTGCCCCCAAATTCAACAAAGTCCCCTCCAAGGTCACACAAAGTGCCCCCCAAGGTCACACGAAGTGCCCCCCAAGGTCACTTAAGTGCCCCCCAAGGTCACCTAGAGTGCCCCCAAAGTCAACAAAGTGCCCTACAAGGTCACACAAAGAGCCCCCCAAAGTCACCAAAGTGCCCCCCAAGGTCACCCAACTTGACCACACCTGACTCCAAGGTCACACGAAGTGCCCCACAAGGTCACCAAAGTGCCCCCCAAGGTCACCCAGAGTGCCCCCAAATTCAACAAAGTCCCCTCCAAGGTCACACAAAGTGCCCCCCAAGGTCACACGAAGTGCCCCCCAAGGTCACTTAAGTGCCCCCCAAGGTCACCTAGAGTGCCCCCAAAGTCAACAAAGTGCCCTACAAGGTCACACAAAGAGCCCCCCAAGGTCACCAAAGTGCCCCCCAAGGTCACCCAACTTGACCACACCTGACTCCAAGGTCACACGAAGTGCCCCACAAGGTCACCAAAGTGCCCCCAAGGTCACCCAGAGTGCCCCCAAATTCAACAAAGTCCCCTCCAAGGTCACACAAAGTGCCCCCCAAGGTCACACGAAGTGCCTCCCAAGGTCACTTAAGTGCCCCCCAAGGTCACCTAGAGTGCCCCCAAAGTCAGCAAAGTGCCCTACAAGGTCACACAAAAAGCCCCCCAAGGTCACTAAAGTGCCCCCCAAGGTCACCAAAGCGGCCCTCAAGGTCACCCAGTTTGACCACACTTGACCCCAAGTTCACACGAATTGCCCCCCAAGGTCACCAAAGTGCCCCCCAAGGTCACCCAAGTGCCCCCCAAGGTCAACCAACTTGACCACACCTGACTCCAAGGTCACACAAACTGCCCACCCAAGGTCATCAAAGTGCCCCCCAAGGTCGCCCAAGTTGACCACACCTGACCCCAAGGTCGCTAAAGTGCCCCCCAAAGGTCAATCAAATTAGTCAAATTAGCCCCCCAATAGTCACTCCATCAACCCCAAAGGTCACCAAAATTGAACCACCTAACCGTATTTTGTGACACCAAAAGCCATTAGAGTGGATTTTGAAAGCGCTTTCAGACTGAACCAATTTACACAAACTGCTGCTCCTTACAAAGTTTGAGAAAATGAGGACAAATTTGTCAAGAAAAATAAAAGCGAATAACGGCAAGCAAAACATCAGCAGCACCGTCAAGCTTTTTAAACAACGATTAAAGACAACGCAGCTACTATTTTGAGAGATCAAAAAACAAATTTCAGATGATCTGGAGCCTGAAATAGTCTTACAAAGATATCAAGAGTTCAAAAAGCTGATGGAACAAGCTGAAGTACTCATTGACGTCATGACGCAATCTGAAAGCACTCAAGTGGTAGAACCTCTCGAAGAAGCGGAAGAACTCACGTCGATGAAAATTGAAATTATGCAAACCGTCAAACAGCACGAGATCACGAAGAGACAGCTTCGGTCGAGAGCAAGCAGTCGCTCATCAATACACAGCCACCTATCAACTGCTTCCAAAGCTGAAGGTAGAAAGGAGAATAGAAATAAGGATAATCAGCACAACACAAGAGCTCCGCTTGGGCACACTTTTGATGCAGCCCAGAACCAAGAAAAAATCGAAGACCAGCTAAATAACTTTGTCAACTCGACCAACAGCGTACTTTACGAGCTGAGAAATAGAAACATTCAAAGAGTTGTATCACGCAATGAGGAAAAGCAGAACAAGGATCAAAACCCAACCGAACCAGACAAAACGTCACAACTAGATCAACCCGGAGTTTCTGATGCTTTTCAGCTTCAAGGATCAGGCGATTATGATATCTCAAAAGAAAATCAAAAGTCTTTAGTCTCTAGCCACCAGATAACTACACCGACAAGCCAATATCATCCATTCGACGCCTATAGGAAAGCTAACGAGGCCAATTTTGAGCCCTCATACTATCAGTCAATTTTCCGTGCTGATCAACAACAGAAAAATCATTCTCCATTGAGACAAGAGGACCCTAACAGACAGTTGGACAAAAATGTTGACAATAGACCAACTATGATCATTTCCCTGGATCATTCACCTACAAGTAGCGCTATGCCAAAAACAACAAACGAAGCCTCAGGTCCTCTAAATAATAGCCCTAGTCTTCAACTAACAGAAAACTGCGTTCGCGATGCAAACAGCCTACTGCTGAATCAACAAAACACCATAAGGAATTCTGAGAATGAAATAGTGAACATTAACACCAACAGCCATCATGCGTTCTCAAACACCAACCCTATTAGGACAAATCAAGTCGAATCCAACAATGAAATGCCGGCCCCCCCTTTAACAACCAATCGCCCGTATTTCATTGGGAGCGAAGAAACAGGCAACATGAATTCAACAAACACTTCTCCACTAAGCAAGAACAGCTATCAGAAAAGAGATCGAAACAAAAAAAAGCTTCGATACGAACCACATCAAATATGTTGCCCCTGGAGCCGTGGCACATCAACAAAATGTTCTCACCAATAACTTCCAAAACACAACGCTCGGTCGTGAACACTTTTATAACGAAACTGACGCAGGAAGAAATCCCGAAAACCCCGCAGAACAACAAGGTAACTACGCTACAACCCAACCAGCCCTCAATGGTTACTACGCGTATCCAGGAGAATATCAGAACTACCATAACCACAATCAACACCAGCCCTTCTTTCGAAATAACCACCGCTCGGTCAAGCTCCCAGACATTCGCGTAAATAAGTTTGACGGAGATCCTCTGAAATGGAATGAGTGGTCTAGTATGTTTTCATCAATAATCCACAATAATCGCGACATCTCGTACACTGAAAGAATGAGCTACCTGCAGTCCCTAGTCATTGGTTCAGCAAAAGAGGCCGTATCTGGATACTTGTGCAACCCAGGTTTTTATCACGAAGCGTTGTCGGAACTGGAACGCCGCTTTGGAAACCCGCAGCACGTCGTATCAGCCTTAACCAAAGAACTAGAGCTATGGCAACGACCACAAGCAAGCGATCACGCGTCTTTGATCAGCTATGCGTCCTTTCTACGCAAACTGGTTCAAACATTCAACGCCCATGGATTCTATGCCGATTTGAAGTTAACATACTTAGTTCGGATAGCACGAGATAAATTACCATGGTCTTTGAAAATGAAGTGGAGCGAACACATTGTAGATATCAATAGTACCTTCCCAGGAATAGAAGACCTCTCAAATTGGATGGATAGACAAGCTAGAGCTTGTGAACAGCTACAGGAGTCCGTATCTTTCCAAAATCAACCGAATGATAACGGAAAACAAACAAATTTTAATCGGCGAGACAAAAACAACCACCACAATGGAAATAACAACCATCAATCCAAGTTCTTTAATCAAAACATAAACGACAACAAAAGATACGGCAACAGAAACTCGAACACAAACGGTAGTTTCAGAAAAGGAAGCGAGCCAGTCAACAATTATAGTCACCATAACGTGCGACGAGACAATATTGGAGGAACATCACAGTTTATGAACAACAGCGGAAGTACTACCCCGAACAACAACAGCGGAAGTACTACCTCGAACAACAACCGAATTTCCGAAAGAAATTCTTCCAACACTCAGCAAACTAAGAGCAAGAAATGCCCAGTAGATCAAGGCGACCACTACATTGGAAAATGTTCTAAATTTTTGCAGATGTCACCATCTGAGCGAAATTCGGAAGTGAAGAAAAATCTGCTCTGCTACAACTGTCTAAGTCCCAATCACAATGCCAAAAATTGCCCATCAAAAGTATTATGTAGACACTGCTCACGCAAGCATCATTCAATGCTACACGATAAAAACTATAGCCCTAATCAGAAAACAAACATCACACAACACGAATTGCCCCTTTGTGAATCGTTCGAAGATATAAATAGCGGAACAAAACCGCCAAGTTATACACCTGTCTTCCCGAGGAGAATTCGAAATCAATTGCCAATGATACCCATCAAACTATTTGGACGCAATGAGCACTTCGAGTGCTACGCGCTATTGGACAGCTGCAGCACAATCTCTTATGCTTTCGATCCAATGGTTATCAAATTGAATGCACCACAAACAAGCTCGGAAACGACTCTGAACGTCTCAACAGCTTTTGGCGACTCTTCTATGGAAGCAAAGCTAGTACAGCTTGACATCGGGCTTTTTCGGAGCCAACGACCATTGTTCCGTCTAAACTACGTTTACTCAATTAAAAATTGGCACTTCGATGACGCGCCCGTGACACAGTTAAATGAGGTATGCAGCAAGTACCCACATTTACAACACATCAACTTCCCGCAACTGGAAAACAACAAAATCCAAGTCCTGCTTGGAATTGATGCAACACAGTACATCCTTGAGCGAGAGTTCTTGCAGGGTCCTAAAAACACTCCATTTGCCATTCGCAGTCTACTTGGGTGGACCATAACAGGCCCCATTAAACTTGACAATGACAAACCCGAAAAAACAAACTTTCTGTCAGATAGTTTTGAGGCTTTTGATAGGGAAATGACTTTTTCAACAGAAGATGATGAAGACCCTTTAGCCGAATCCGTGACCAGTTTCTGGAAAATTGACACATCTGGAACGGAAAATGAAGACGAAATTTCCCTCTCCAAGAACGACCAAAGGGCAGTAGAAATACTTAACAACACAGTGAGACATACAGGAGAAAGACATGAAATCGGTCTCCTCTGGAGAGAAAAAGTTACCCTTGAGAACAATTACCCCGTAGCAAAAGCTCAGGTCCAAAGCATTGACAAAAAACTCAAGAAAGACAAAGCCTTGAAAGATATGTATCAGAAAACACTCGACACTGACCTTGAAAAAAGATATGTCAAATCAGTGACTTTCAGTGACACTACACCCGATCGCGTCTGGTACCTACCACACCATCCTGTTACCAACCCCAATAAACCGGGAAAGGTGCGCCGTGTCTCAAACGCTGCATCAACATTCAAAGGAAATTCACTGAATAGCAATCTTCTCTCAGGACCCGACCTACTAAACAATCTTGTCGGGCTCTTACTTCGATTTAGAGAAAAACCTGTTGCTATCACGGCTGATATTGAAGCCATGTTTATGCAGGTCGGCATTATAGAAACAGATCAACCCTCCATGAGATTTCTGTGGCCAACTGAGCGAAGTATAAAACAATTCCAGTACACCCGCCTAATCTTCGGCGCTCGATGCTCGCCAACAACAGCAATTTTTGTTCTTCAAAAAACTGCTAGCGATTTCTCACCAAACCAGGCCGTTAAGGATTTAGTCTACAACAGTTTTTATATGGACGATTTTGTAAACTCGTTCGATACAATTCAAAACGCTAAAGATAAGACAGCTCTGCTTAAGAAAACGCTTTCGAAAGGCGGGTTCAATTTGACAAAACTTGTCTCAAACGAAAGATCCGCTATACAAGATCTTGACGACAGCAAAGAAAACGACGAAAATTGTCATCGAGTGCTTGGAGTTCACTGGAATAAGTCAGTTGACAGATTATTTCACAAAAAACCATCAAAGTTTGACAACAACGGTAACAGCTATTCAATCAGGAAACTTCTGTCGCTAATCGCCTGTCTTTTTGATCCATTAGGCATTATAGCCCCGCTAGTAATTACACTAAAGATTATTCTACAGGATGTATGGAAAGAAGGACTAGCGTGGGATGACCCTTTGCCGCTCGAAAAACGGATTCTGATCCAAAAATGGATTGACAAATATCAATCTGCACCACCTATTGAACTCCCTCGCTGCATAAATCCCAAATCATCAGCAAATGAACTACATGAACTCCACATATTCAGCGACGCCTCGCAACTAGCTTATGGAGCTGTAGCTTACATCAGAACTTCTTCAGAAAATGACGTTTCATGCTCGTTTCTCATAAGCAAAGCCAAGGTTGCTCCAATCAAGCAGCTCAGTATTCCTAAAATGGAGCTCCAGGCCGCAGTTCTTGGAACCCGCTTAGCTAGGTTCGTTAAAACGCACCAAAATATTTTGTTCAAGGAAACCGTCTTTTGGTGTGACAGCACAGCAGTCCTAGCGTGGATTAAGAGCTCGGACAAGCTTAAAGTTTATGTGTCCAACAGGGTGCGCGAAATTCAAGAAAACTCATCATCTGATAGCTGGTATCACATCAGTGGCAAGCATAACCCAGCCGATCACGTATCTCGCGGTATTGATCCAGATGAGCTGCCAAAACTTTGGCTAACTCCACCCTCGTTTTTTTTTGAACCAAAAGACAGCTGGAACAAGATACTCAGCGCGGAGAAAACAAACGTAACAACAATACAACAACCAGTAAACGCAGTCATTGACATCGAGAGATTCTCGAAGTGGACCAAGCTACTCAAAGCAACCGCACAAGTCTTTCGTTTCCTGGACATAATTAAAACCAAGCAAAAAAGAGCTCTCAACTGTACGGATATTGAGAAATCGAGAAGTCATCTGTTCAAAGCGTCACAACAAAACTCTTTCGGTACCTCAATCTGCTTGATGAAGCAGAAGAAATCTCTTCCAACGAGAGACAAACTTCTACAGCTCTCCCCGTTTCTCCAAGACAACATTTTGCGTGTTGGCGGCAGAACCAAAAGGAGTACATTGTGTTACAACACGAAACACCCAATTATTCTAAACGCAAAAGAGTTCATTACTCGGCTCTTTCTAATCAAATGCCACGAAATCTGTATGCATTTTGGAACTGAATATGTGAAGAACTATGTACAACAAAACTTTTACGTGTTTGGTCTTCGAGACGCCCTTCGCAGTATCACCTACAGGTGCTTTGATTGCAGACGATTCAAAGGCCAAGGACTTCAACCACCCATGGCGGATCTACCCGACATCAGATTTCCACAAGACCAGTCTCCTGTAGTTTTTACAAACGTTGGAATTGACTATATTGGCCCCTTTACTGTTATTCAGCGGGACAAAGAAGAAAAAGCCTATATCTGCCTCTTCAATTGTCTAGTCACACGAGCTGTGCACTTGGAAGGGACAGAAGACTTAACGACAACCACTTGCATGACGGCCATCCGAAGATTTATCGCCAGACGCGGACAACCTCGACTCTTTCTCAGTGACAATGGTAGCAACTTTCTTGGAGCCAGAAAACAGATACGAAGACAACCCCTCAAACTTGACCATGAGTTCATTAGACAGAAACTAATGAACGATTCCGTCGAATGGCGTCTAAACCCTCCTTCTGCTCCCCATTTCGGCGGGGTGTGGGAAAGGCTCGTTCAAATTGTAAAACGAGCTCTTCTCTTGAATCTGGGATCTGCGAAGTTGACATGGGACGTCTTCTCCACCATTGTTATCGAAACAGAGAGTCTTGTCAATGCGAGACCTTTAACACACGTTAGAAGTGACATCGAGGACGAGGACCCGTTGACACCCAACCACTTTCTGATTGGTAGAGCGTTTCCCAATGTCCCAGCGTGTGTCTTCAAAGAGACTCCCACAATCCAGACGAAGACGTGGACCCAAGTGCGACAACGACTCGAAGCAATCTGGAAAAGACTTCTAAAAGAGTACATTCCAACCGTGAACACAAGGAAGAAGTGGTTAAAGCCTGATGCCAAGTTGGAAGTGAATGACGTCGTTTGGGTTTTGGAAGAATGGACCCCAAGAGGAATTTGGCCCCTGGGACGCGTGACAAGGACATTCACCGGCCCCGACAAAACAGCTAGGTCATGTGAAGTAAAAACTGCTTTAGGCTTCTTAACCCGACCAGCTGTTAAACTTGCACATGTTTTCCCAAAAACACCCCCGGCAGGTTAGGTAGGCCCCGAGTATGTTATCGATGTGATAATTCTTAAGTACATTTTGCCGCCTAATTGTTGTAAACTTGATTTCTTCGACACGTTTGAATCATAATCATCGAAAACAAGCTAAACAAAGGTGCACGTGGCGAAACAAAAGAAATGATTGAATAAAGAAATTGAAACAAGGATCCTATTTTGAAACAACAAAACCCAAGGAATTGAAAAGGAAAGACGACATCGGGACTACCCGACCGGGACTAGATGGCCAATGTCAGCCCGTACAGTGATCATTTTATGTACGACAGCTATGTCAATTTGTCGCACCAATCAGACCACTATCATAACAAATGGAGCGTTTAACAATTCATAATTCATGAGCAATGATATTGGAAAGCTTCAGAGTTGTCTTCGCTGACTTTTCAAATGAATCAACCGCAGGGTTCAATCATTAAATTTGACCTTTAGAATGGGAACCTTCGAGAGTTTCTGTGTACCATTTTTCCCAGTTAAGTTATTAATTTGTTTATGCCACACCGAGTTTAACTTGAAGATTCGATATCTCTTCCTCTAGTTGAATAGAAAAAGGCAGCGATTGCCTTTTCGTCTTTTCTAATGCAGAACTTATTGAGATGACGTCTTTATGATTTCGATCAATATCTTTGGACATCTTTTTCTATTCTTTTTCTATTCTATACTTTTATCCAACTGTTTCAGCTGACAAATGCTCAATTCATTATATGTCTGGATCATTGTTTCAAATCTAGACGCTTTTGTTACGTTCCTAACTTGAACTTCTTGATGTTGATACTCGCTGATTCATTGACTCATTGAAAAAAATTTCTGAAGAACCTGCGTATCAAAATCACGCAAATCGGTGTCTGCGCTGCTGCTATTGTTGTGGTTGTTGTTGTTTTGACTTTGTGCATCAAATCGAATCCAAGATTGGTCGCTTTATATATCGTTGTTGATGTCCGGTTGTACCAGATGCTGTGGTAACGCAAGAATATCAACAAAAGAAAACTCGTCACAGCCTGGTTCTCGAGTTTTGCGCTAGCATGTTTCTTCACTCTAATTCTACTTGATTTTTATTCTCTTCGATTCTATTGTCAACCGGTGGTTTAAAAGCTGTAATTTTAATCGGTTGATGTTTTTCGTATCAAACATTCCAAATGTTTTAAGCCACCGTCAAATGATAGTTTAGTTGAATAAACTTTAATAATAAGAAAGATCAACAAACTTATACACTTTGCGGATTTTAGGACCTGGAAGAACCTGAACACAAAAAATTCACAATTGACTAATCAAATTAAAGTCATAACGAGAGCCAACTGCACACTTTGCAGCGGGTTGTAATGGTTCTAAAAACAAAATTTTGTGCAGTATCTAAAAAGTTTATTTAAGTTTTTAACAAAAACATCTATAATAATGTATAGACAATCTTGATGGGTTGATTAACTAAGTAGTCAAAATCAAGATTAAAAAGTCAGTGTCAATTGAGTGCACTGAAAAATTTTATTGCCGAAGGCATTGATTGTACCTGCGATAAGTTTTGTTTCCTAAGAACTATGCCTTTTGACTGTTAATAAATATCGAAGACATCACCATAAAAAAACAACACAATAAAAGCTATGACTATAAACGAATTAAACTTGAAAAAAATTCTTTTTTGCAGTATATAGGTCCTGATACCAACAGTGTGCATATGATGAATTTCGTTGATTTCTTGGGCTATTTACATCATCCCATAATCACGTGCTAATATCTTTGCTCACTCAAGGTTACCTTTCTGAAAAGGTGGCGTGGACAATGTTAAGTTCCCATCTTGTAAAATTTTTAGCGTAGAGTTTTTTGAGTTTTCACAAATTCTATTTTTTGGGTTGCTAATTTAGTGTTTGATAAGGCATACAGGTAGACATATATATATATATATATATATATATATATGTATATATATATATATATATATATATATATATATATAAACATATATAAATATATATATATATATATATATATATATATATATACATGTATATATATATATATATATATATATATATATATATATATATATATATCTAGATATCTGTGTGTATTTATATATATATATATATATATATGTATAAAAAATTTTAT
>NW_027449940.1:0-36233 GCF_964194025.1 Convolutriloba macropyga
GAGGACGGGATTGCATACTGAATAATTCAGGTTTTATGACCTACGTCTATTCATTTAACTCTACATTTTTAAATAATTTTATTGCCTAAATTAAACCCCCGTCTATCCAAGCTATGGAAAACTTGGTCCAACTGAAGATATATACATTGAAGTAAGTATTAAACTCAAAAACTTTTTCAAAAAAAAGCACGAAATGGCGAAATTTATCCAATAGTTTTTGTCGGCAACTTTTAATTCATTTTTGATAGTTTACATTTTTTTTGATGAAAGCTGATCAGAGAAAAACAGAAATCATTAAATGAAATTTGGACAAAAGTTTGGATTTACCGCTTTTACTTGTCAAAATCGTCATCATTGAATGATTTTTATTAAAGGTCAAGGAACGTGATTTCAATTTAGATGATTCACAAGACTCAGAAGATCATTTCATTTACAGGTATGATATTGCTGCTAAAATGCGTAAGACTAGAATTTTCAACAATTGCCTCCAACAGTTTTATTTTTTGCCTCATTTCATTTATTGTTTCCTTCTATGGATGTTAGAAACCTAGTGCAATATTCATGGTGGAAAGAAAAAAAGTAATATATCAGAAAGTTTTTTTTTAGTTTTTGAGATTGACCTTTTCATTTATTATACATTCACTCATCTGTAATGTCGAGTTCCCCTCCATTTCTTTTTCAATAGGATAGCACCCATTTGTCTCACAATTGAAAAGATTCGTGAGGGTTTAAAACACAATCAGATTTCAATAAACTTAATTAATTAGCAAGAAAAATTAAAGAAAAACATCAACTGCTTTCCGTGTGCAATTTTTAGTTTGCACTAAATATACAATTAATTGTTTTCTAAAATTTTTACCATTCAAAACATTTGAACAGATTACGATTTGTCTTTTGATGGCAATTAGGTTCGTATCTAAGATTCTTTACATTTCTTTGTTGAGAATTAGAGTTTGGTGTACTTGTCTTCGATTCCAGAAAATTCCCTGTGGTTAATTTTATCTTTGCTGCGCAAAAATTTAGAAAACTTTAAAGATGTTTTTGTACCTCTGACGAAAATAAAGTAATTTTGAAACGACATGATTATCCGAAAATTGTCCTATAAAGAATCAGTTTATGATACCTATCAACCTATTGAAGACTGATACCTTTACGTTTAACTGATTCCATGTCGTTTAACTTGATTATATGGGTTTAGAAATCCTTAATCAAAACAGTCTTATTGAAATTCAGCTCAGAGGTCTTCCCTCCTCTTCAAATATAATTGAGTCTAGTTTGGTTCAAATCAGACTAAAACTCAATTTATGAGGAGGGAAGGACCTCTATGTCTACATTTACATTTTTTAATTGAATTAGTTCGTCTATATGTCAATTTTGTTTTCAGATTAGGGATTTCTGCACCTATGTCAGCAAGTCATACAAAATGGGGCGTTTTTGGGAAAATATCCCTCTCCGAAAAGTTGTTACTTGGAAAAAAAAACTGGATCCTTTTTAATTCGGAAGCACAATGAAACACAAACATTCGTAAAAGTTTTGTTATTGATAAAATTGTAGATACTAGACGCAAATTGTGAGACTATAAAGTATACGCGAATTTCATATTAGCCTAGGATATTTGACGCAGCTTATTCGGTTTTTAGTTATAGGAGTGGTTTTCAGCTTATTAGGACATCAAGAATCAAGCTGTGATTTTTGATTGCAATCTAGATTAAGTTTATCTAATAAGTATCAAGAACGAATACAAAAATATCTACTACCGTTTTTATCAGGCCGATATTTGGATTCTTTTTTTGAAAAATGACAGCAACACTGCGCTGAAATTTCCAAAGCGTACCGATTTGATTTGCTCTAGGATATTTTGCAGAAACTAACTCTTGGATAGCAAAGATTTTGACCAACTCGAGAGGATTATGTGAGGAACCTTATGTGCTACACGCAGACTCACACCAGCCCTTTTGTTTCCTAAGTAAAAAAATTGTACTTATAAGTTGTACTTATAAGAAATTTAGATTTTGGTGAGTGCTGATTTCCATTCGTTTCCTTTCAAAAATGTATCAACATCCACAACATTTTTTTTCTTTATCGTTGTGACAAGACTATACTCAGCAAGTCTATATTTTATATTAGATAAATAAAAGACCATTTTTTGTTATGATGATAATCCACCAAATTGGTGTCAAAAACATCGGTTCGCGAAATCAGAATTGTGTTTTTGTTTTGATCTTGTCTGATGCTTTTTAAGGTCAGATAAAGCCTCCTGTTTGAACTACTTTGTTACTGCCTCTTTTTGTTACTCCGAAATATGGGCGGGCAAATGAGGCGTGAACTATAAGCAAAATATTGTGTTCATTGGTACCATGTTTGAAAATGAGCCAGTTTTGTAATTGCTCAAGCTCGTAGGTTCTCAAAGTTCGTAAATCAATTTAGAGGCCATAATTTCTGCAATTTAATCGTCAAGCCATCTTCTGTGAGAGCTTCCACTATTGCCGCTTTGATTTACAAGTTCCCTTGAATTTCAGGACTGGTTTTAAAATTATTAATTCAATATTTTGTTGATCGCACGAAGCAATATCACTGCAATGAGTCAAATTGCAACTATAATTTTCCACTTGTTTTTTATGTTGAATGCCGAGGCCACTAATAACATGGTTGGACTATGACTATCTTGCAAAAAGTATTCTCCCATCTCCCAAGTGATGGGCAATTTTATTTCCTAAAAGATGAGAAACCCGCATTGTTTTCTCAACAAGCTTGCGAAATGTAAGCTTGAGATAAACGTGATCGAATTGTACACCGCGATTAAACACAATTCCAAAACATAATGCATCACGTTTTGTGAACTTTTGCTATCGCTCTTTGATCCAGGTGACTGCAATTACTGATAAATTTTCAGAATGTTCTTCAGTATATCCTTAACTAAATACAGTCCCGGTATCGTCGTTCTTTCTTGCCAAAAACGACAAAAATTTATGATTTTTTTGTCTCGTCGTTTCTGTTCGGCATTTAACATAGGCAAAATTCGGTATCATTGTTTTTAAACGTAAGACAAATTCGGTATCTTCACTTTTAAACGTAAGAGAGATTCGTTAACGTCGCTTTCTAAATATAAGAGAGATTCGGTATCATTGAGAGAAACATCAGAAACTTTTAGCTCCGGGTCTGAACAGCAAATTACAGTCGACATTGATCGTTTTCAAACTTAACCAACCGTCAAAACGTTGCTCGCAAACTACAAGAAAGTATGTCAAAACTCAGTTTCTGGGAATTAATCAACAGAAATCTCATCAATTCTTAACAATTATGTTACGTTTTTGAATTTAAAAACAACTGAGAAATTTATATTTGTTTTTAATTATTTTTGAACAAGAACATAAAGAATTTTCAATGATTTTGCACATTCTTTCCTAATTATTATCTGCAAAGTTTTTTCGAAATTCCTGCATAAAAAATATACCTTAACGTCTAGCTACATTATAAACTGAAAAGTCAAGTTCTCCTATTGAAATTACAGGCAATTTCTTACGTTTAAAACCGAACATAACGACGATCTCTTACGTTTAAACCCCTACCATACCGAATTCTCTAAAAACAACGTTTAAAAACCAAATTTTTCTTATGTCAGAAACCGACAATACCGAACAAACCGATCGTACCGTAGCTTTCTTACGTTTGAAACCGAACATACCGAATATTTCTGACAATTTTTATTTCGTTTTTGTTCGGTCATCTCAAATAGGATATTGTGACTGTATCGTCAACAAAAATTCAGATACCTTCCATAGGAATTGCATCCTGTGAAATTAGTGTAGAGTGAACGCAAGTCAATCAATTCAATGTACAACTCAATCTAACTGTTGAAAAGTCTAAACTCCTGTAAAGCTTTCTTTCATATCGTTTCGTTTAAGTATTTCTTTTTTTCTTTCTATTGTGTTTAAATGACAGCGAGGTTTAGTTTCTATTTTCGGATGCCCATTTTTTGATGCCAAAAACCATATGCCGCCAATTTCCGAAAAAAAATTAGTATAAATACTAGATTTTGTCCGGCTTTTTGATGGTTATGATTGTAAGCATTTGTATAACCAAGTGAATTTAATCTAAAAACTAATCTAGTTCGAACCTACTAAAAGTTACGTCATTCCCGTGGATACGGTATCTTATTACAAAAATTACAGTAGGCCCTAAATGCTTAATCATTTTGGAATTGTGCATCACGATAATAGATGTGGATTAAGAAGACATTTAGTGGTTTTGAAATAACACTGTTCATGAGAACAAATAAGTATTTGAATTTTCCTAATGAATTACTAATTATACCTGGCAATAGAGTTTTGGGCTAAGTTATTTTTGAAAGCAGTTTTGTCGCCATAAAAAGTAAAAAATTATGGCCATGTTTTTGGAAATTGGCGACGTAATGATGCAAAAGGAAATGAAAACACAAGCTGTTGATTAGGAACGGTTTCTGTAAAAACCCCGTGAGTATGTAGACAATTAGCACACACGTGCACCTAGAGGGCCAAATAGATAAACGCTGATTGCGCCTATGTGGAGAAAAACAGAATCAATCTAAAAAGTTATCATTTTTTTCAACGTGAAGCTGCCGCTTTCTTGTTCATTTTTGCGTTTTTTTCGCATTCTTCCTGCTGTCTGAATGATGATTCCAATACTTCTTACTTTAAAATTATTATAATTAGGTTGATCAACTACAGGTTTTACTTTTATATGAAGAACGCAAAGTCCTCTTTCATAAAGTTTTGCTCAATTTTTTGCAGAATCATTTCAAACATATACCCAAGGGACTGATCAAGTAAAAACTAGTTTTCAATTTTAGTTCAATTTTTCCATACATTTTTTCAAGCATCGGCTTCATTGTTAATGGGAAATTATGCATTATAGATCCTTTGCCCCAATATTTTTCAAAGTCTTTTTTGCAATCTTCAAATTGCTGAAAAATTTTCGCTTTAGAAAAATTGTGAAAATCACATGCAGCTTTACGTATCCAATAAACGAGACTACTACTATTCAAAAAAGATTTGTGCAAATTTAAAAAATAATCCCAAGTTTTTACTATCAATTTTTCTTTAAAAAATTGGTACAACCCTGTTATTTACCAATTACAAAAAATCTTTTGCACTAAAAATTACTATTTTATAGCTGACAATAGTTTCATACAGTATTCGTGCTTCTTTGCTAGGGCATTTGAGGACAGGATGTATTTAAACTATAATTTTTGTACATTGTACACTTGCTTACTAATTGGATAGTTTGATTTTAACATTTCCCTTATCATAGTTCGACCGGTTAAAATAGTCTCGATATTTTTACTTTCCTCTATGCCTACTGAAATACAGTCTAATGACAGTGCAACATTTGTATGTATTGATTAAAACCGACCGGTCGCAGTGTATTGAACTAACAAGATTTGTCTAATGTTTTACTCTAGTTTTCTTAACTTTTCATTAAAGCTGTAGTATTGATAGTGCATTGCTAACTTTCATTCGAAATAAAATTATCCGACATGAAGAATATTTTGATTAATGCTAGAATTGAAACTTCGGTGATTCTTGATATGGAGAGACATAGGATATTCTCAGCTGGTCATGTGCGAATACTCCTGCGAATTATGAAAAAATCTTCAAAAAGTCGGACTTCAAAAGGTTAACGTAGTTTGCGTGCACACGTCTTTTTGATTCCCTTTTGTTTGTCTGTTCTCCATCGCTTTGTAGCCAACCCCCGACATTCAATTTTGAAAAGCATTATTTTATCACGTCCGAGGTTTTCTGCCAAAGTTATGTAAGATAAGCGCTAACTAGCGTTGACTAATCGGAACATTTACCTCATTTTTTGTTCAAAATTGTGGGGTGCCAGCATTGTTCGTGTGTTTCGCAAATTTATGTTCAATCAATGCTAACTTCAACGCCAAATTACGTAAAAACTACGCTTAAAACGCAAAATTATGTGAGATCTAGGATCAAGCGTAGATCGTACATAAATTCAACGCATTAACCACCAATCGTACAAAATTTTCTAGCGTTTTTTAGCGTTGATCCCTCACCCCGATACATACCAACTATGGCAAAGTTTTATTTGAGTTTAACTTTTAAATTTCAATTTAGATTTTAATTTAAACAAATTCCAACACATACCCGCGCAAAGGGACTCGCTAGCTCCCCTGAAAGTTCTTTTCATTGAGCTTTTGCTGTTATTAGGAGAAAAACGGAATTAATTATCGATGAAGTTGTACATATTTCATGAACGTGGTGATGCGTGGTTAGTAAGCAAGTTAAGAGTTGCTAGCCAAATAACCGGTCCTTGCAAGAAATACATTAAAAGTTAACTATTGATCTATGAGCAAA
Source organism: Convolutriloba macropyga (assembly GCF_964194025.1). Taxonomy (NCBI): domain Eukaryota; kingdom Metazoa; phylum Xenacoelomorpha; order Acoela; family Convolutidae; genus Convolutriloba; species Convolutriloba macropyga. Next base: position 6,354 of record NW_027449940.1, read on the forward strand.
TATTTATCGAGTTTTCTTGTGAAAACCATTAGACATTTTCTTGTGTACAAGAAACTAAAATTGGTTTTGTGTGTCTTGCAAGATGGATCATTAACTGGAGTAGACGAACATCTGCCCGAGCCCCCTTATATTTGTCCAAGGGGCATGTTATTTTGTCGTGGACAAGCTTGTGTCCAACATACAGGACGCCCAAAATCTGTGCAACAGGTGAGAGTGAAAAGCTATCTTTTAAAAAAAACTGGACAACCCTCAACCAGACCAGATCATAATCGTATATGATAGAGTTTCCCTTAAGTTTCTTCTATTTCGGCATCAAAAAATGGTTTTCCAGTGATTGCTGTTATCGACAGATCATCAAGATGTATGGCGTTGTCCGTGCCACGAAACTACCGAAAGCAAATATTGGCAAATAAGAACTCAAATTTACAAAAAGATGAGACAAATCAATCCAACAAGCTATTAATAAGAAAAATGAGGAAACAGGAAAACAGATATACAAAGGTGTGAGACAAGAATGGTACCGAGCAGTGAAACCAAGCTACTAAGAACCCAGCTAACAATAAGAAAAACTAGAATAAAGAAAATGAAACAATATTTGAGGCTCCTAATATTTGAGGCTCATAATATTTGAGGCTCATCAATCCACCGAGCTAATAATGAGAAAAATTAGAAAAAGGCTTTGAGCAGTGAATCCAAGCTGTTCATATCAATGCTATTAAAAAACGATTATTATAAAAATGGAACACAAACATGCAAATGCGTGAGACAAGAATGTTGCCGAACGGTGCAACCAAGCGCTATTAATTGCGAAGTTATTAATAGATATTTAAAAAAGGAATACAAACAAACAAAACTTATGCGTCAAGAATTGTACCGACCAGTGAAACCAAGCTAAAATTAACAAACCTATTAATAAGAAATATTGAAAAATCGGTACACTGACACAACAAATTATGACACACATCAATAAACCAAACTATGAAGAAAATGAACAAGAAAAGAGGAAGACAATTATACGAAAGTATTAATCAAGAACAGAACCGAGCAGTGAAACCAAACTATTAATAAGAAATATTAGAAAAGAGGAATTGAAACATACAAAAAGCAAGAGACACGCCAGTCCGCCGCACTATTATTAAGAAAAATTAGAAATTAGAAACTCAAACATACAAGTAAGGTAATGGACATGTAGGTATCGGAAAGCGTCAATAAATCAAAAAGAATTGAAGATTGTATTCCTCTTCTGATTAATTTGAGACAAAACAAGACTCAAGTACTGAATACTATTTAGGTCAAAACCATAAGGCGAGAATTCGCTGTCAAAAAATTTTCTCTATACAAAAGGAAAAGTTTTGAAAGAATCAAAACTGCAATTACTCCATTTCTCCTCGAAGAAACTGGTCGAGGTTTTGACAAAAAATAATGTAAGATTAGCGGTGAATAGTGGTGAAAAAAAACTTTTTTCACCGCAAAGCGCCCGCATCTTTTAGCGTTGAATGCGCTGAAAGCGGTGAAATTTTGTAAGAATTGCGTTGAATTTTGCGGTGAAAATTTTTTTTCTTCCAGGCCATATCACAATAAAAAAATGGGATCTGTTTTTTTCCGGGGTCGACAATTGGATGCGCAATGATGTCTGTTATAACCACGACATCAAATTATATGGGGTTGTTCGTTCCATCAAATTAATAATCAGAAACATTAGAAAATGGGAATAGATACATTCAAGATCTTGAGACACTTCAATAAACCAAGCTATTGACAAGAATAATTAGAAAACAGACAAACAATTATACGAAAGTGAGACACAAAAATGGCACCGAGCAAGGAAACAAAACTAACAATAACATAGCAATCTAAATATCTGAAAACAGGAACACAAACATCCAAAACTATGAGTCACATCAATCAACCTCAATTAAAAAGAATTATTAGAAAACAGGAAAACAGATATACAAAGGTAAGAGACAAGAATGGTACCTAGCAGTGAAACCAAGCTATTAAGAACCAAGCTAATAATAAAAAAATATTAGAAAATAGGAATCAAACCGACATTTTTTGATGCTCAATCAACTATCAGAAAATCGAAACGAAGTCTCACAAAATTAGGAGACACATCAATCCTCCGAGCTTAAAAACAAAAAATTTTACACCAAAAGGAACCGAACATAGTTTGAGACAAGAAGGAAACAGAGCAGTGAAAACAAATTAAAACTTAGAAAATAGGAAGAGAAACTCCCAGAAATTGGTAGACAGAACATTCCACTAGGCTGTTAAGGAGAAAGATCGCAAAACAGGAACACAAACATTGAGATAAGAAGAACAACAAGCAGTGAAACTAAAATGTTAATATCAAACCATCAGAAAGAATCAACAGAAATTAGGAACACAAACATACAAAAGTAGGAACGCGAAAAATTGTGAGACAACAAATATATTTACCGCGCAGTGAAATCAAGCTATTAAGAACAAACCTATTAGAAAGAGATATTGAGAAATCGGAACAGGAGCATACAAAAGAGCGAAACACATTAGAGCTCCAAGATTAAAAGTAAAAAATGTTTTAGAAAAAAATGAACACAAAAAAACAAACAGCATACGACAAGAATGGTTTCCAGAAGTTAAGCCTAGCTATAAAGAGAAGAAACCGAGTACTAAAAAAATGAAAATAGGACCAAAAATAAAATTTTCATATCTGCAGGTATTTTGTCGTTCCCTCAGCAACTTCTTAAACCAAAATTATTGATAAAAGTTTGCCGGGATTTAAATTCGTTGAGCAATAATTTTCAAAATCCATCCTTTATACAGAACTCCCTTAGGTTAAAATTTGCTACTAAAATTTCACTATTTTTACGGCAAATTTTACATAATATGCTCAAACCATCGGACCACCCTAGTCGGAAAACTATGGAAAGTTTATAAAAAAATTGATAAAAAACAAAAGAATTAAAATTGAGGAAGGACCAGGCAATTCAGAGAACTGTCAAAAATTTTCCTGCATAGCCTCTCTCAGAATGTTTTTTATTTTGTATGCGTATGAGTTCTTGCTGTGCTTTCAATTTTAAATGTTGCACACTCAACATAAAAAGTATCCAAGTAAAAAGGAATTATCCAGGGAGTTAAATTGCAATTAAACGAACCTGAAAGGTGTCCGTTGCTGAAATCCTTATACTTTTGTGCAATTATCGCAGAATATTTCGAACTCTGCACAAATATTCTCGTTATTCTTTTACATTGCTATGCTCTCGATCATGTTGACATATGGTGAGATAAATTTGATCTATGATGCGATGAATGACGAGAAAACTTTTTTGCCCTTGAAATCTTAGTACTTTCGTCGGGAATTCAAACTTCTGTTTTTTTGAAGCCTAAAATTGAAAATGTAACGCCTGGATTGAAGCACTAACACAAATAAAAAGTTTAGTCAATTTTTTGTTTATCAACTTGATAATCGAGAAACACCTCCGTGGATTGTGACACTTTCTAAGGGTTCTTATCAAATTTCATGCAGAAAAATGTATCAGTCACTTAGTGTAACTCATAAAAAGAAACATAAAAACTCTTGCAAGGATGCAAGTTCAGCATACATAAAATGACACGAATCAGTTTTGAAGTTGCAATTTAAACTTTTGCACTTTAAGATCTAACAAGACAAAAACGATGGTAGATTGACCATAAATATTCCGAAAACGAAAAATTATCTTCCACTGAAAGTAAGTACACCATTCTCGGTTCAATATTGCGTCACAACATTGACCAAAAAAACTTTTCATGCAAAAACAATATCTGTGACTAAATTATATCAAATTAACCCTCTAATATACAATACTTTTTATGTACAACCAGAGGGGAAAGAAGTTGTATACACAGTAAGAGGAATTTTAGTTTAAAAAATTGAGTTTGAGAAGTTCTTGTTAAGACTTAAAGTTCTATATAACTGTAGTAGAGGACTTTCTCTGCCTCAGATGCATTCAGCCATTTCAAGTACCATGGAGGACTTCTGCTGGCTGAACTTGACGTATACAAACGCTAGTGGATCGTTTTCTTGGCTAGCCTCGTGGAAATTGTTTAATATAAGTGTGATAATGTAAAAGAAACCAATTTGTCAAATTAAAATTACTTCCAATACTTAAAACAAACGTTTTCGAACTTTACGTTCATCGTCAGGTTAAAACTGTTTTACAAATTGTTAAAAGATAAAATGAATATGTATTTACATTCGTCTGAGATGACAATTAAAACAATTCTAGGAAACATTCTAAAAAATTCAATCGAAAATTTTTCCTTATGTACAATATTTAGCCTATTTACAACACATATTTACATCTGTTATCAATTTACTTAAAAACATTCCTATTCCGGATTTTTCGATTTTGTCCATGTTCTTGTATTTTTAGGTTTATTCCGAATTTGCCCTAACCATAAGTATCCCTCTTGTGGAGGTTTTGCAAATTTCGTTTTGTCATGCACAAAATGTTTTTTGCCCTATGCATTCACATTTAGTCAAAATTATGATTTGAACTAATATTTTAGCGTGAGTTCCCTCCCCCTATATTCGTCGCGTGTGTTTAGTGCCGGCTTCAGCTTGCTGATATATATAGCTTCGATGATCATTAGTTCTTCTACTGACCGACAGGCGTCCAGAATTCTCCATTCAATGTCATTCGTGGCGCCACGACATTCAACTAGATGTTGACCCACCTGTGAATCCTTCTTTTGATGTTCTGTTATCCTTGTGGTAACATGCCGGCTTGTTTGCCCAACATAGATGGATCCGCATCCATTACATTTAATTTCATATACCACGTGGGATTTCAGATCTCTATCAAAGGATGATTTCAGGGTGGGGAGGCACGATCTTAATTTTCGCGTTGTAAAAACTACTTGCAATTCGCATAGTTTCTTCAATTTGCTTGCGAAGTTTTGAGTGAGGTTGCCTCTGTATTGTAGAAAAATAGTTGGCTTATCATTAGATTTAGTCTTGCTTTTTTGATGCTCTTTTGGTGTTGTTCTTAATTGGTCTTTACCGCCACTTATTATTTTTTCTAGAGTCTGATTCACAATTTTTGAAGACCATTCCTCTGGATATTGATTTTTGGTCCAGCAAGATTTGTTCTTTTCAAGAGCCTGATCGAAGGCCAACCAATTAGAGGTTGCATTAAAAACCCTGTGAACCGTCCCTTGAATCACATTTTTCTTATGTTGAAGCGGTGCACAGCTGCGAAAATTCAGTATTATTCCAGTGTCAGTTGGTTTTTGATACCAATGACAGGTGATATTATTTTTGCTGCTCACATTTACGTTAATGTCAAGAAAAGCCAAACCCCCATCCATGTTCACTTTTTCTAAGGTAAATTGCAGGTTGTTGTGTAATGAATTTGCAAATTTTAAATACTCATCCGGGTCACCACGAACCGTGCAGATAATATCATCCACATACCTTATAAACAATTTCATCTCCTTATCGTGTCCCACTGTCTGTTGGTTGCTGCAATAAGTACAAATCCAAACCACATCCTGCATGTTGGCGTATTCCTCATTCGATATTTTTTGGCATCTTGCATGAAACCAGTTTTTGCATGACTCACATTCCACTCCTTTTCCTCGGTAGGTCACTCTCCGGTTACAGTCTTTGCAATTCCCGTTTTGGTCGCATCTGGAAAAGTTTTTACCGAGCTCTGGTTTTTGAAGTGATGCCTCAAACGATTTCATCCACACATTTGCTAGTATTACAGCTAGTGATGCACCCATAGCCAGTCCCTCTGATTGTACATACCAGATCCCATTACATTTGAAATGAACATTCGTCACCGCAAGCTTTAGCAAACTTTTCATGGCGGACCTTGGGATATCTGGAGCTAGGTTGCTTGAATAGAGATCTCTTAGAGCAATTTCTATAGCCTCTCCAACTGGAACGTTGGTGTACAAACTTTTTACGTCAAGAGATACTATCTGCTCGTCATCTTCAAGAGTGAGAGACTCTAAGGCTTTTCTAGCATCTTGCGTGTTGGTTTCAATGTTTGCGCCCGGTAGTTTCTGGAAAAATGGTGTCTGCGCCCGATAGTTTCTTCAGGTAAGTATGATGAATAAAAACAAAAATAAAATAAAATCGAATGGAAAAACTTTAAATGCACGATTGGCGTGGGTGGGACTCAAACCCACGCGTGCTGCGGGTTTTTCGTTTTAAGATTTTGTTCTGTCAGTGTTTAAGTCGTCGCGAATTTAAAACGGAGATCGACAAACTGACTTGAACGGTTTCGAACCGAAGCTCCCAGTTGTGCTGTTTAATTAGCGGTCCGCGCTAAGTGTCATGTATGATGTTCCAGTATATCAAATAGTCCCGCATCGATGTCGAAAAATAAAAGATTGACGAGAAAAAAAGGAACGGTTATGATTGATGAAGAGACCGAGAAAGAGAATAAACAAAAGTTTTGTATCTGACTTGAAAAAGCATTAATATAAAAGTGACAGAATTAAGAAATGGATAAATAATAGTGCTACGCTAATCTTAACCTTAAAACAACTGAAACCAAAACACGCACAGCACAAGAGTGAATGTTTTTGTTTAATCTCACAGACGTTTTCTTTTAAATCAGTGGAGTGTTGAGGAGTATAGTGAAATAGTAAAAATTTCATCAATAAAGTAGAAGTGAGAGGCATCGAAAGAAGGCGTAAATGTTGGTCAATAGCTATGCATAGAGATATTGATGACAACTGTGATCTGTTCAGCCCCGAATTGACTAGGCGAGCGGCTGGCCGAACAGATGAAGACAAATGAATAAGATGGACAGAGAACGACAAAGACTGAGTTGTATTTTGCCCGGAATGGACTAGGCGAGCGGCTGGCCGATTACTCTTAACATGTCTGATTGTTCTGTTGTTTTTCACATTGTTAATATAGCGGGAAAAAATATAGTTATAATAAGGAAAGTTGGAGGCAAATGAGCTGGACTCGAACCCCGGTCGGAGAAAAGAAAAGTTTGTTCTTTCGTTAATAATTCACGCTTTGTGGACAACTGCGCCACTTTCCTCTGCTTCAAAACGTTAAAATTTTGATGCAGTTTATTGGATGGAGGAAACGTCTCAAGAAAATAAATGTAAAACTTCTGGAGTTGGAATCGAACCGTAGTTGTGCTTACTTTATTAAACCTTCTTTGTGCTCTTCGCAACTGTGCCATTCGACAGCTAATTTTGGTTATCCGACTGCCAGTTTTTCAGTTGCACTATCTGTCACTCTGTTTTCCTGTTTGTTGTTGTTGTACTTTGTTTTTTTTTCCTGTTTCCTTAGTTTTCCTTTTTTTGCTCTCAATTTTTGCGTTTCTTCTGTCATTGCGCCCATTTCCGTTGTTTGAAAGACGATGATCTTTGGTATTGAATTTCCGGGATTAAATTGGGATTGATCTTCCTTTTGTTTAGTTGATCACTATTCTGAGCAGTCATCCTAGCCACTAGTCTATTGTGTATGCGGCTAGAAGATTTAGTAATTTAGACCATCAAGAATGCTTTTGCAAGAGTTGAGCTGGCACTGTCGTTTCTTATATATCAGCTCTGATACAGACAGTATGTTGTGTTTGACTGCCCTTTGAATATACCCGTTGGCCAGTTTAATCTGCATTTCCCTGACTGATTTCATTTTCGCCTCTTCGTGGAGGTTTTGGGACTGGTAACTTCTTGGTTTTTGAAGGCAAATTCGTAGAACGTTTTGTATTTTATTGATAAGGGCATGCAATTGATCTAGCCAGCAAGCATTTGAGTACAGAAAGAGGTGTCTGATCCAAGATTTGTAAACCAAAATTAGGCTTTCTTTGTTAACGTTTAGGTTACTAAGCTTTCCAGAGTTGAAATAGACTGATGTTCACTCTTCGTATTAAATAGTTGCAATGTTCATTCCACTTGAGGTTTGGAGTAAGATTGATACCCAAGAATTTGATCGATTTTGTCTTCTGAATAGATATTCCTTTTATGTTCAGCTCTAGAGAATTTTCTTTCTTTGAGGGATTCTTGAGATCAGGTAATGAGTTTTTTTTGGGTTAATTTTGATTTTCAATGAGTCACACCTGTTAATTAGACTATTCAGTGATGATTGGAGAGGTTTTGGATTAATTTGGGGCATCGTGACCTATAGTTGAGGGAAAAGTTGTCAGCGAACTGTGAGATCTGGGCTTTTATTTGCAACAAACCACTGAGGTAAATGAGAAAGAGAATGGGAGCAATTACGCTCACCTGAGGTAATCCAGCGGTCGGGATGAAACCATCACTGACAGTTGAGTTTATCTTCACGAATACGTTCCTTTGCGATAAGATTGAATTTATCCACCTTATGACTGAATTCTTTAGCCTATCGGGTTTGATTTGTGCACGAGTCCTAAGCGCCATACAGCATCGAACCCTTTTTCGACATGCAAGCATACAAAACCAACGAATTCGGACAACTGAAAAGCTTCACTGAAGTGCTGAGTGAGTTTAATGAGGTTGTCAGTGGTGCAGCGGTGTTTCCCGTGAGCACTCTGAGTCTCGCGGAAATATTTTGGCTTTCACAATATTCCATAACGATATTTTTATCAACAGTTTCACATATTTTGGCTATGCAATTTGTAAGACTAATAGGTCGGTAGCTTTCAGCATTCGATCGGCCTTTGTCTTGTTTTGGTATCATTTTTATCTGCGATTCTTTCCAGTTAACTGGAACATTCGAGTTGTTTATGGAGCTAGATATGAAGAGAGAGGCAAGGGCTTCAACAAACTAAGGTAATTCTTCATGGAGTTTGTAGCAAATTTTGTCCGGCCCAGGGCATTTTTTTCTCGTCGCTTTCAAAAATTCATCAAATTCTCTTGTTGTAACCACAATGCCAAGTTGTTCAGCATGTTCTTTTGTATTTATTATTGCTTCTGTTTCATTTTCAATATTGTCACAGGGTTTAGAAATTATTGATGATTCCGTTTCGTGATTTTCATTGTGTTCTTTAGCAGCTGTTTGAACATTTCACTTTCCTCCTTGTCAGTGACAGCCACGCAATCTTTGTAGAATAGTTTTGGGTATTCTGCTGTTTTTTGTTTGAGCTCGTTTTTATTAGTTAGTTCTTATATTGCTTTCCATAAGCCTATGCTACCCTTATCACAAGCACTTTCCAAGACCTTTGCTCTTTTTCTGTCTTCTGATCGCATCATTGATCGTGTAATTTCTTTCTGTAGGTAATTTATCTGCGTTCTTAAAGAGGTATAGTGATCGCCAACTGCTATTTTGAGCTCCCTTCGCCTTTTTATCCTCAGTTTTATCAGTTTTTGCGTCTCAGCACTGTAGGGGAACTCTTTCTTGATTATGCAGGAGCCTTCGCAAGATTTGTGTATTAATTCAATTAAACTTGCGCTAAACTGATTTATTTCATTCTCTTTGATTACTTTTATTTCGGTTGCAAAATTTCAGCTTTTCTTGGGTTCATTGTCCTAATTGTAACTTTATGATTGCTGCAAAAAATCTTCTGATACTTGAAAATCGTTAAAATGCGCAAAATGTGAATTATCGCAAAAGTGCAGATCTAACATGTTTTTGCATTTTCCGTCAAACGAGTGATATGTGTGATAACCGTTGTTCAGCAGTTTAAAAGTGCTCTCTTCAATAATATTCAGGAGCTTTTTTTCAATTTCAGAATCATAGGAGCAGTTTAGTTCATGGTGGGGAACATCGAAGTCGCCACACACGAAGAAATTTTCACTTTTCCTAAAAATCTTTTATCGGTCAACAGCGGCTTTCCAGGGGAATTGTATGCAGGTATTATCCGAAAATCATCGAAAGAAGGCAATTTAAGTCAAATTTTAAGTGTTTCTAATGTTCTTCCATTGCTATCAGTTTCTTTTTCTACTGGTTCTATTCGCTTGATAACAATGCTGTTCTTCTCTATGATAGCAAAGCCATGATGACCGTTGTTGCAGGTTTCCGTTGCAACGATGTAGTTGTTGAGGGGGGTTGTTTTTTCCAGCTCTTAACTTCATTCAAACAAATTACAACTATTTCTTCTTCTGTTGAAAACAAAATCAGATCACTTTTTTGTTGTTTAGTCCGCGACAGTTCCATTGCAAAATCTTGAGCTTATCCATTTTTGGCTGTTTGGCAAATTGTTTGTTTGATTTTAAATAACAGGAGCTGTATTTGCGCTTTTTATGCTGTCAAGTATTCTCGGGCCATCATTTTTTTGTTTGAAGATACTTGAGGCGCTGTTAGAAACAATATTTATTATGTCAAAGTAGGACATAATGTTAAGAACTGCACGTATTTTGCTCAAAACTTCAGCTACTAGAAGTGCAATTTTTTCAGTTGATGGCGTTAGATCAGTGTTTGCCTGAGAATGCAGTTTATTAGCTACGGCTGGGAATTTGTCCTCATTTATATTTTTTGAGGCCTCTGCTAACTTATGCTGATATGCTGAGCAGCCTCGATAAACAGTCGCATAAGCAACGCCAAAGTTTGTGCTTTTGGCATTTTCTTTGGCAACAGGGCATTCTTTAACACTATGATCTTGAGAGCAGTGAAGACATCGAACTGCATTACTGCAATCTCTTGCTGAGTGGCCAAATATTTGGCATTTGAAACATTGCATAACATGTGGTGGTTCTCGGCTTGCTTCACATCGGTATAGCTGCCAGCCTATTTTGACGCCATGTTTTTGAGCTGCGTTGACTTGATTGTTTGATTCCGTAATCACGCGTATTATTTTTGTTGGTTGGCCCGTTTCTCGATTTGTTATTCGTGAAACTTTGGTGACGTTCATTGCGTTGTTATTTAAAAATTCTTCTTTCACCTCATCTTCAGTAATGCTGTGATGAACGTTTACAATGACGAAACTTTGTTTAGTTTTGGGCTTAGGGAGTGTATTCATGGCATTCACTTTGGCATTTGGAAAGGCCTGACTTAGGTTTAGTGACAGCATCAAGCATTCTCTTGAAGTGAGCTCTTCTGGCTGAATAAAGAAGTCGGTATTGTTCTTCAGTTCTCTCATTTTCTTAATCATGACGGCTGGAATTTTCGACCTGATTGCTGTTGCAAACTGAATTTGTGATAGTCTTGGATCAATTGAGACAATCATAGGTCTTACGTTGTTGATTGGAGTTTGCACTTTTGTGAAACGTTTTCTTTTATTCCTTACTTCAGTAAAATCGCTTTCACCTTGCGTGAATTCTACTGCTGTCACTCTAGCCTCAGATAAAAATCTGTCATTTTGGCTCATGTTGAGAATCAGCCTCAATGAGGCGCTGAGTTAAACGAGAGAGCAACTTAAAAGAGCTACTTACAAAGATTAAGCTAAGAAAGAGGGGGATTTAAAAGAACTTTTGAAGAGCGATAATTAAAAGAAAAAGGTAATTGAAAAAGTCAGGATTTTTAAATCTTTAGCAAATTTTAGTGAAAAATCTCTTTTTATAAAAGACTCACTCCCAAAGGACTTTCCTGCACAAAGTGGAGTACTTGCTTGTGGCTTTCCTATCACACTTTGAGGTACTGATCCGAAAGTGACATTAATAGCGTTTTAATCATCATGGACAATAATTAGGCTAATCAAATTATTATTGATTAGCCTAATTATTATAATTAGGCTAATCAAATCATTATATCAAATAAACCCTCTAAGAGTTTAAATCAGGAAAATAACCAACAGAGAGGGAGGGAGAGACAGATGGAGAGAGAGAGAGAGAGAGAGAGAGAGAGAGAGAGAGAGAGAGAGAGAGAGACGTCGCTGAGCAATTTGCGTTGGTCAAGCGTGATATATATTACCTGTCCAGTATTTCGGTTGACAATAAGTTCGTTTCAAATATTTTGATTTCTCATTTACTGCTGATAAGATGAAACAAATACGTTATATATAAAGTTTGTATCAAAAACCATTACTGATTGCGTTACCTGCGTTGTCTCGCGCAGGTTTATGTATGCGTTCAAAAATTTCCACCGTTGATATTAAAAGAAAAAAACGAGATTAGATTATACGAAACAGACATTTTGAGATAATATGAGTCCAAATAAAGGTAATATTGCTTCAACACTTTCAAGAGTTTTGACGCCAACCTATCCATTTTGTGACGTGTACTTTTGAAAACAAGAATTCTCATCAGTAGCGTGAACAAGAATAAACGCCGAAAACTATTAATTACGGTTAATTACGATTTTAAAAGTTATTTGTCAAAAATCTGTGGAACAGGGATAAACCTAATCTAATTAATCAATTGAATATCTAAGAAAGATCACGAAAGTAGTGGATAAAACAAGGAAATCAACCACCAGCAAAATTTGGCCTGTTCTCCAAACGCTAATCGCGCATGTCGAATAGGGCGAAATTCTACTACATGTTGATTTCCTTGTTTTATCCACTACTATACATTCTCTCTATATTCACTTCTTTTATATTTTAAATCTATCATTTCTTGTCTCACTTGGTGCAAAACACTAGTGTCGAGTTAAGCTGGTAATTAATCGTTATCAGACGGATAGTTTGGGTTCTATCAGTTAAACTGCTTCGCAGATCCCCACTGACTCCAATGGACGTCCCCAGATACTAGTATAAAAAACTAGTGAGACCGTGTAACAAGCACGTACACAAACTTGCAAAAAAACTTGAACAAAAAAGAAAACTTGAACAAAAATTGAAAGAAATTTTAAAATAATGAAAATTTTCATATATCCCCTAATCAATATTCAATCAATCTAAAACTAAAACTTTCTGTCTCACTTGCTGTAGTGGTTAAATCATCCAGTCTAGTTAAGTTGCTTTAGCAAACGGAAGGTTTGGGGTTCCTTCCTCCCTAACTCCAGTGAACGTCCCCCGACTTTGATGTGAATTACTATGAAACTAAGTGAGATAAAAAAACCAAATTCACAGTAAGGTTGATCAGTGAACTTGCAAAACAACTTCGTTGAATTGCTTCGCAGATCCCTACTGTGAGACTGTAAATGGGACACACACTGTGATGAGTATACAGTCAAAAAACACTGAGATCAGTGGAAACACAGTGATTAGTGTTTTTCAGTATAACTAATCAGTGAATTTGTAAAACAACTCCGTTGAACTGCTTCGCAGATGAGATCGCGTAACAAGCACGTGAAACCAAACTTGCGAAAATTGTTGTAACCACTTCGTGGATCTGAAGCCACTTCGTGGATAACTTGAACAAAAAGAGCACAGTCAAAAAATACTGAGATCGGTGGATACACAGTGATTAGTGTTTTTCAGTGTAACATGAATACAAAACAAGCTTATTATTTATTCTAAATATGGTATTAATTAAGAAAAAAGGTCTAAATCTCAAATATCAGGGAACGGACTCCGTCCGTGGCATACCAAACTGCTTGGTTTACCACGAGCAGAGCTCGTTCGCAGATATATCAATAAAACCCAAAAACAACATGACAGATAATCTAAAAGAAGAAGAATTAGCTTCTTGAATGTTATACTTATAAACATGCTCTCTGAATTGATTTCTAGTATGACCATATCTATATCTATGAAGATAAATACATAGTCTACATTTCCTATTTCTAAATCTATATAAAGATATATGTTTATAAACATTACACATGCTGCATGTTAGATATTGATCAGGATCAGAATAATGATATCACAAATGTTCTATATAATTTTTCACTTTAACCATATTTTTACATACATAACAAGAATATTCTAATTCTTTACAATTATTACAACATTCTTTCCAAGGTTTATTTATACACTTATTGCATTTCAATTTCATTTTTCGAAAAGTTGTTTTTTGATTGTTTCCCTAAATAAATACATCAGGTCTCAATCAACTAATACTAGTGTCATAAACTTCTGCGATATCTGTAATTTATCCTTTGAAACAAATAAGGGTTAATACAGACATCAATCATACGATCTCAAACATAAGAAACTATTGCAGAAAATGTTTGAGTCTGAAGAAGAAGAAATCTCGGAGAGGGTGAATAATTCGGATGAAGATGATTATATTATTAAAACTAAAGCCAAAACCGAAAACAAAGCCTACTCCAAAATTAGATCGGCGAAGCCGTTTCACGGATACGAATGTAAAGAATGTCATGCAGAATTTAGCAATAAAATATCTCTAACTACTCACTCATATAGTCATAATCGTAAGTATCTAGAAAACACAGAAGACTTTGATATAAACTCCAGTCAGAACATGAGAGAGTTTTATATCACAGATAAAGGTGGGAATTACATTGAAGATATAGATGAAGCAACTAATTACTCTTTAGAAGAAATTAAAAACTGTTACCAGTTTTGAAAAGTTAAGAGTTTTAAATATAAGATCACAGCCGAGTGTGAGTATAAAAAGAGAACCAAAGAAGAAGTTAAAACTACTAAAATATTTTTCAATACTGACTATAGTAATAATAACGCAATATTTGAATATGGAGACTTCACACAATGGTTAAACTTTGAAAAGGAATCATAAGAAGGTTATGGTTATGATTTCAAGTTTCTTGGAATCAGAAATATTCAGTTACATATTGAACCAACTAAAGCATCTATTGTTACCCATATAGATTTGCCAGCTGATCTCAAAAATTCTAAATCGATATTTAATATACGAAGTCATAAATACAACTGCTTGCAACTAACTATCACCGCATGGTTACATCCAGTCATAGGTAATGCAACTCGGGAAAGTAAATATGTAGATAAACTAACTGAACCAAGACAACAACATGAAGATTACTTCGGCTATATTTTAAGAATACAGAAATTATACAATATTAATATTTGGTTATGCACCCCCTGTGGTGGAGGTAAAGTAGAATTGTTTAAACAAGTGGATGAGTTTAATAAAGATAGAAAAGATGTACGAATACTAGTTTGGAGTAATGGTCAAATAGAACACTGTGCCCTAATAAAAAATATAGAAACCCTGTTAGATCGCCCAAATAAAAATAACATTAAATATTATTATTGCGATAGGTGTACCTAATGGTTTAACTCACAAATTAAATATGATAAACACGAATGCAACAACTCATTCAAACCAGAGATTGTTTGTCCTAAGAAAAAACATATTACTTTTATAAATGAACACAAACGTCTGAATATGAAAAATATTCTAACTGCCGATATAGAATGTTGCACTGTTGAAGTCTCAACTATTGATAGGAAATATGTAATAGCTGAAAATATTCCAATAGCTGTGGGTTTCACCTGGCAAGGTAAATTCAGGCACTACTTCGGTCTAAGCTGCATCAAAATATTTGCTAGAGATCTATTAGAAATAGAAACAGAGAATAATTTCAAACATAATGAAAAGATGATATTCACAGAAGACGATAAATTATATCATGAAACTAATAACACTTGTCATATCTGCAGCAAAACATGTATTAATAAAGTAAGCGATCATTGTCATGAAACTGATAAATATAGAGGACCAGCATGTAAAATATGTAATCTAAGATACAAACAACAAAACTTCATTCCGGTAATATTCCATAATGGCCCTGGCTATGACTTCAACCTACTATACAGTGAACTCTTCAAACAGAATAATGATAAAAGAAAAGTAGATAACATACCACCAGCTGCTGGTAAGTCTAAGATGTTTAGCATTGGTTGTCTCAAATTCTTAGATAGATATAACTTCTTAGCTATGCCTCTAGAACAAATGGCAAAGATATACGGATGTAAAATTAAAACATTATATCCATATGAGTACTTTGGTTTGGATAAGTATGACAGCGAAGCTGCCAGTGGTAGCAAAGCTACCTATGATGAAGCTATAGGTAATCTAAAAATAGAAGACTTCAAACCCTCTCTACATAATAAATTACCAACACAAAAAGAAGTCAATGGGCTTTAAAAAAGACAACAGTCATAAAACTGGTAAAGATCTAACTGTAGAGTATTTACAGAATGATGTAGAAATATTAGACTACTGCATGAATGAATATGTCAAATTAAGTATGAAAGAATTTGGACTCAACCCACCACACTATGTAATTCTACCAGGTTATAGTTTTGATTGTTTGTTAATGTCAAGCGGTGTTACTTTAGATACATTACAAGATAAACAAATGCTAGATGATTTTATTGAAGCAAAGAAAGGAGGCGGTATAATGGGAGATAGGATAGTCAACAATGGTGAAACAGGGATGAAGTCCCATAACAGAAATATCTGGTACATAAACGCAAACAACCTATATGTTTATGCAATGATTCAAAAATTCCCTTATAAGGACTTCCAATTTACTACTACTACTCTAGATGCAATATTGAATACTCCAGATGATAGTGATCATGGTTACTATATAGTTTGTGATATTGATTATACTAACGAATGTAAAGAGAGAACAGAACAGTTAGCACTAATCCCTAATAAGAGAAAGATAAATGATAATGAATTAGGTTAAAGAGAAAGAGATGGAGGCAAGGCAAGATCAGAGAAATTAATCTTAGACCAAAACAACAAAACAGAATATATGGTTCATTATAGGATGTTAAAGTTCTATGTTAAGATGGGAATAAAAGTAACAAAAATAGATAGAGTAATTAAATTTAAACAAGATTATATATGTAGAGATTATATACAAAACAATACAAATAAAAGAGCAACAGCTAAAACTCAAGCAGAAAAGGATGTAAGGAAATTAATGGATAACTCCCTATATGGAAGAATGTGCATGAATCCTCTACACTTCTTCCAAAGCAAGTTCTTGCATGATGAAGAAAAGGTAATGAAAAGTGTAAGTAAACCAACATTTAAGAACATAACTAGATATAGAGATTATAGCCAAATAGAATATGTAAAGAAAAAAATAGAATATAGCTCACCTGTATATGTAGGAGTAACAATACTCGATTTTAGCAAATTACATATGTATGATGTATTCTATAATATTCTTCAACCATCTCTCAAAGATCTAACACTTCGCTATATGGATACGGACAGTTTCGTATTAAGTTATAGTGAAGGTAAAGATAGTGATGAGCATATGGACTTAAGTAATCTAGACGTACCTATAAAAACTAATAATAAAGTCCCCGGCAAGTTTAAGCACGAGCTGGGGAGTAGGATTATTGAGGAATTGATAGCATTGTCCAACAAAACATATAACTTCGAAAATTATCCTAAAAACGCTAAAGAAAAAGGAATAAAGAAGCATAATAATGCTAAGCACATAGATAATTATAATGCATTAATGAATAATACACAGAGAACAGTAGATGAAAGCAGAATACAAAAAGTTGGGGATAGCATGACAACAACAAAAACAAGTAAGATTAGTTTAAATTTATTTGATGATAAAAGAATTTATGTAAACAATACAAAAAGTTATCCACATGATAAGGAACTATATTTATTTAAAAGGGATTTGTTAAATAGGATCCGAGAAGCGGCTTCACCGACTAAGAAACTATATAAGGATAAGGATAAGGATAAGGATAAGGATAAGGATAAGGATAAGGATAAGGATAAGGATAAGGATAAGGATAAGGATAAGGATAAGGATAAGGATAAGGATAAGGATAAGGATAAGTATAAGGATAAGGATAAGGATAAGGATAAGGATAAGGATAACGATAAGGATAGGGATAAGGATAACGATAAGGATAAGGATAAGGATAAGGATAAGGATAAGGATAAGGATAAGGATAAGGATAAGGATAAGCATAAGGATAAGGATAAGGATAAGGATAAGGATAAGGATAAGGATAAGGATAAGGATAAGGATAAAGATAAGGATAAGGATAAGGATAAGGATAAGGATAAGGATAAGGATAAGGATAAGGATAAGGATAAGGATAAAGATATGGATAAGGATAAGGATTAGGATAAGGATAAGGATAAGGATAAGGATAAGTATAAGGATAAGGATAAGGATAAGGATAAGGATAAGGATAAGGATAAGGATAAGGATAAGGATAAGGATAAGGATAAGGATAAGGATAAGGATAAGGATAAGGATAAGGATAAGGATAAGGATAAGGATAAGGATAAGGATAAGGATAAGGATAAGGATGAGGATAAGGATAAGGATAAGGATAAGGATAAGGATAAGGATAAGGATAAGGATAAGGATAAGGATAAGGATAAGGATAAGGATAAGGATAAGGATAAGGATAAGGATAAGGATAAGGATAAGGATAAGGATAAGGATAAGGATAAGGATAAGGATAAGGATAAGGATAAGGATAAGGATAAGGATAAGGATAAGGATAAGGATAAGGATAAGGATAAGGATAAGGATAAGGATAAGGATAAGGATAAAGATAAGGATGTAGATAAACTGATCTGCGAACAGACTTCGTCTGTGGCAATCCAACCAGGTTCCCAGATTAATGATATTAAAGAATTAATTATAGATAGCAATAGAAAATTAATAGAAGCAGCTATTATATTATATAATGAGTTATTATAATTAGCCATTTTAATTATAATTATAGATCTAATTCAAACTTAGTATAATATTTTTATATAAAAAATGACTAAGCTAGATGAACTTATAGAATTAAACTATCTAGAAAAACAGAACAGAAACAATAGATTAGAAGATAAATTAAAACAACAAGAATATTATGGTGAAATAGAAGAGTTATTTGATCCTCTAACTAAAAACTTAAATACTAATAGTGAAATACTACAAGCACACCTGACACAAACAAAAGAAGCAGTCGGTGAAACCGCTTCTCGGATTGGTGAAACTGCTAAGCAGATCCAGGAAGCTGGTTCTCAGATCGGTGAAACCGCTTTGCGGATGAAAGTTAACACAAATGCATTGAAAGCTTTAGAGTTTTCCCCCGTTCAACAAAGCGGGTTCTCTGTCAGAGAGCTTATCACATTACCAGGTCGAGAGGGCAAGTTGTTTAAACTAAGTAACGAGATGCTTAATGTTCTAGCAGATAAGAGAAAACAAACGAATATTCAATTACGATTAGTCCCATTCGATGCAAATGAAAATGAGTTTACAATTAATAATGTGCCAGCTCGTATAATACCGAATGGTATATAACTAAGAAATAACAACTATGATTTCACTAAAGGTTTCCTTATTTTTATCACTAATAAAAATGTGACAGAAAGAGACATAAAAGGTGAAGAAAACAAAATAAAATGATTTCTAAGGGATATCGGTTATAAACAAAGAGGAGATATTAAAAGTAATAGATCGAAAGTTATAAGACGATTATCAATTAGTATAGCATCACCGAGACGAGATTCCTTTAGTAGTGAATCCACTGTTTATGATACTAATGAAGAAGAAGTTAAAGCTAGTGGTTTTACTAAGACTGACCCAAATAACTTAATAGAAAGACTAGAATTATTAATACTAGAAACAAAAGCTGGTCATGATGGATTATATGATGAAATGCTAGATATATCTAAGCAACTATTATCTTTGAATGTTATTAATCAAGAACAATTAGATAATTTTGTTTTTACTTATGGTAAATGAATAATGATGGAAAAACAACAACAACTATTAGCTAAAGAAGTATTCAGTCCTCAAATAACAAAGTTTAGAAGAGAAAGAATAATACTACTATATAAAGATGAAACATGGTCAGCTCATTGAATTGATAAGTCATCTCTAAGTCAATACAATAATAATTTTAAGTTTATATTAACTGTTATAGATATATTCACAAAATTTGCTTGAGCTATTCCATTAAAGAATAAATCTGGTTTATCTATAACTAAAGGTTTTAAAACAATCCTATCAGAAGGTCCACAGGGTGGCTCTGAACATAGAAAACCAGAAAAGTTATGGGTGGATAGATGTAGTGAGTTTTACAAAAAAACATTTAAATCTTTACTTGAAGAATATGAAACAAAACTATATTCTACTTATAGTGATTTAAAGGCTGTGTTTATAGAGAGATTCAAAAGTAAACATTGTTCATCAATGGTGATGGTAATTGGGTAAATATATTAAATGATTCAGTCATAATATATAACAATAACACTCATTCGACAATTAATATGACACCAGTTGATGCTTCTAATAATCCTGATGAAGTTAGATACTATGTTAAATATACCAAAGCAACAACAAAGTTTAAAGTTGGTGATTTTGTTAGAAATGCAGATAAACGCAATATCTTCTCTAAGGGATACACTTCTAATTGGAATAGAGAGTTGTTTAAAGTTAATGAGATTTTAAAAACACAACCACCAACTTAAAAGATAGAAGATATGAATGGAGAGATAATAGAAGGTAAGTATTATGAACAGAAATTATTAAAATCCGAGTTTGACTTTGAATCTAATAATAAGGTTTTAGAATCATTAAATATATTTCTTAATATAAATAATGACAAGAAATAGATTTAACCAAGCGAAACATCATATGGGAAATGGAAATAACTTAACACTAAGTAAGGCTCGTGGGTTATTTCTAGAAGATAATGATAATATTGATATGAAGGATACCTATTAAATTACGAATGTACATCCTCCTACAGATGAAAATGATGTTGTTAATAAAGAGTATTGTGACAATAACTTATTATCCTCTTCTAATAAAATAGACATTTTAAGTAGAAACATAACTGAACTAAGAAAGGGTGACTTTGATAGAATTACAACTAAAATATTACAACTAAATGAAAGACAAGTAAATGAAGAACTAATTGAAGAATTTATTAAATCAGCAAATGAAGTCACAAATACTGTTAAGTTTTGTAATAAAGTTGCTGCTGATACTGTCTCTAAATATAATCAATTAAAACAAGAATTAATCCTACGTTTAATCAAAATATTACTAACATACAACTAGATGATATGTTTACTACGGGTCTCAAAGAATTTAAAGAAATTAATAAAAAAGACTAATTCTGCCGTTGATGAAGCACTTATAAAGAATAAAAGGAGAATAGTGCAATATATAATTGCTATACGAAGTACATTAGTTGATAATAAAGAGCAAGCAAGGCTTGAGAAGCATTATGGTTTTCAACAAGAAGATATAACGAAAGAAATGGAAATTTTTTTTTCTAAGGAAAATAAACAAAGCTATGACGGAGTCCATGACCAATCCAACAGGACCGAGTGAGAAATTACTATATCCCTATATAAATATACTATATAAAATTAATAATAAAATTAACATTATAAAAGATATTAGAAATTATTATGAAACTGAAACTACTAACTATAATAAGACGTTAAGTAGATATAAAAATTATATTAACATAGCTGAGATAACAGAAAAAGTATTATCATCAATAGCAACAACGGCAACAACAACATCAGTTGCATTAACATGTATAGGATTACCTTATTCTATACCAACAGCTTTTGCTACGACAACTTTTTGTGGTTCATTATTAAAAACAATTATTACTAAATTAGGAAATAAAATTATAAAGTATTCACAAATGTATATTTTAAGTAAACAGTTTAGCGACAAGTTTAATAAACTATATACTAAATCAATGAATGATAATAAAACAGATAATGATGAGTATAATGAATTAGTTAGGGTTTTGGAGGATTATAAGAAGAACAAGAAAAACAAGCTGAGTATTTTTTTTAAACTAAAGTTAATAGTGTTTAGTAATAATAGTATGTTTAGTAAAAATAATATTAGTGTTAATATTTATCGATGATCATAAACATAATATAAATATAATCATAATCATAATCTTAAATATAATATAATCATAATCATAAACATAAATATAAACATAATCATAAATTTAATCATGACTATAATCAAATAATTATCTCTTCTTAGTACCTAAGTATAACCCTCTTCCTTTTTGTACTACATTTATACCTTCACCAGTAGTTGCAAATTTAATTAATTCAGGTGTGGATAAAGCAGCTCTATGGTTTCTAGATGCAGATGCACTTCCTATTTTACTGGCTGTTTCTAATGCTCTTACTGGATTATTAGCAACTTTCTTTCCAATGTTAACTGTATCTCTACCAACACTTTTAAAGAAATCTTTCAATCCCTCTGCTTCTATTGTTGCATCAGATACTGTCATTGATTTATTCCTTCTACATTTAGTGCAGGATCCTCTTAACATTTTAGTACATTTTGAAGTAATAGCTCCACTTATATTATTAGTACCACTATAATGTATGCCACCAACATAATACGAATTAATTTTGAACTTGTTTAAAAGACTCATTTCTATATAAAAAAAATAATTGGAAGTTAAAAAGTATAATCCCTCTGTTTTTATTAAGCCTAAGCCTAAGCCCAGGGTTAAACCTAAAGCCAAACCCAAACCCCAAACAAAACCTGAAGCTAGAGGCTTAGCTTTAGAGAATAAAAAGAAATTAGATATTATTTATGCTAAGGGTTTTGTTAAGACTAGTAGGAAAAAGTTTGATTATCATTGATTTAGTCATTGTTTAGTCATTGGTTAAGTCAATAAATATATCATTTATTATGACTATGACTTAATTATAACTAAGACTAAGTCTATGATATAATATCAACCATCTTATTACCATCACTATTCACACTAATAACCTTTCTAGTTAATACTAATGCATGACATATAACATCGGCAGCTGAATCAATAAATTTAAAATTAAGTTGTACTGGTTGTGGACCTATATGATCATTTTGATATCTAGTATCAAATACATATATTCTATGACTACTTTTGAATGTTCTATAATTTATATACGGTTTTATATTATGTGGAAACCCATTATAATCTTTATTAAAGCCAACAATCTCTTTAATAGCCTCATTACAATTATTGATACCATAATTATTATTCATTCTATCCTCGGGATAAAACTCGCTACCAATCTTACAATAACATTCAGTAACATTCATTATATCAAATGTACTTGCATCATGAGTTTGTTCATTAACATTATTATTTTCAAAACCAACTATTATATATTGTGGTCTTTCCATACCACTTTCCATACCTAGATCCAAAAAGATGTTAGTAGCATTGGGTACATTCTTATAAAATGTCTTTCTTTCATAATAACTAAATTCTACATTATTCTCTTTATTTTATCCTTTCTGCACAATAATTCTATTATCATTACTAGGAATAATACTGGGCACACACTATGATATATCTCTAATTTTTATATTACCATCATGACCAACTGCTCCAGCACCAGCATTAACTCTATATAGAGCTCTATCATTATTACTTCTTTTTATTATTAGTTTAAATCCTAAACCATATATAATCTTTTCTAAATCATTTACAAAACCAAATAGATCTCTCATCTTAATCATCATATACATATGACCTCGTTCTGTAGCAATATGGTCACCATTAAGTTGACTATCTCTGTTACCTTGATTTCAAACAAAACCACTCTCATATTCATCATCAGTACTAGTTAATAACTTATACATCAATAGATTAGGATGGCAATGATCTATATATTCAATAGTCCTACCACCACTAGTTTCAAGCTTAACTGAACTAAATAATGCCATCATACCTTAATTAACTAATCTGATATTAGCATCATTAGCAAATACACCACCAGCATCATCTGATACAACAAACTCTATCTCTAGAAAGGAGTCACGTAATATTAAATGATTCTCTTCTCTGTTGAGAATGATATTAATATTAGTATTATTAACAGTTTATTAACAGTATTCATTGTAGCTAGATTATTTGGTTTATATTTTATAATCTTACTTTTATGTATATCATTTCATTTTTATAACCATAAGTTGTATCCAAATTGAAATCAATTTTTATTAGATAAAATTTTATCTTTTGAATTATCTAATCTAATATTTGAATGTATTAAAATGGCTGATAGTTTAATCATGGGAAGTACATCTTCATTAATTCATTAATTCTGTATGAACTACGAAAGAAAAATGAAACTCTAAGTAAAACTAAAGAAGAGCATACACTTAACTCTAGAATGATAAAGCCAACAGAAAAGTTGAACTTTAGTGAACGTATACTTAACACAACAAAGTTAGGTTTAATTAGATTATCTGTTTATATTTCCCCGTTTAATATTACTGAAAGAAATAACCAGTTTATATTTACTAATCCACAATCTTTCCATCAAATAGATGCATCCAATATATTTATTATACCACCAGGGTCATATGAGTTAACCGATATGGCAGATATAATAAAACAAGAAACAAATAATAATGTTATAATACAAGTAGATAAAAATACAATGAAATGTAAAACGGAAGTGGAACAAGGTGTTATTAATTTCGATGTAGAAAACTCGGCAGCATCATTACTTAAGTTTGATAAACAAATGTTTTCAAGAGGTAAGTATACTACAAATAAAATTATTGATATAATGGATTTCAATACAATTATTATTCATTGCAATCTGGAGCTAAGGATAATGGTAAAGATACAGATATATTATATACTTTTATACTAACTAAACCACCAGGTTACTTGATAAACATTATACCAACCAAAATCTTATATCAAAATATAACTAAAGATGGAATAGAATAAACTGAATTTCATATTAAAGATGAGTATGGAAGACCTATAGACTTTAATGGTGATGCATTAAGTTTTACTTTGCATCTATGTTAACAGCTAAAATTACACTTAGATCTAGACTTAGACCTAGACTTAGACCAAACAGTTCCTATTTCCCTAATAATCATAACATATTTTGAAATAATATTTTCCCTTAAAAAATAATAAAAAAAATGTTTAGTATCAAATGTGATGAAAGTAAAAATAAGTCCGGGGCTCAAAAACGTAATTGGTGTCAGGGTAAACCATATCAAAGTTTTTTATGTAATAGAGTTATAACATATAGAGATAAACATGATAATTTTTTAGAACATTTTAATAATCCCGATCAATATCTAACATGTAGAAAGTGTAAAGTATATAAATATATCTCTCAGTATAGATTTATATAATTCTATTGTAGGTTATGCACTGAAGAAAGATTTAGGAGATGGAAACCAAGTGAAACATGGAAACCAAGTGAAGCATGGAAGCCAAGTGAAGCATGGAAACCAAGTAAAGCATGGAAACCAAGTGAGGCATCAAATTGTACAATAATAATTAATTTATCAAACTCTCCGATCCCAATTAATTCTTAGTTTACTATTAATATTTATATTTTTAGTTATATCAATGACAATATAATTATAAGGCTCTTTCCATACCTTATTACATATATTAGCAAAATCATTATAACTAAGTTCAATGTTATTAAAGAAATCTTGATATATCGATGCTAGGACTTTACCTCTCTGTTCAAATAAAACAAATAGATTACAGTTCTCTCTAACACTCTGGCTATCCAGAGAGAACAGGTTTTGATTAAGATATATCATACTGCAATTATTATGTCTACCTCTACAAAAGTATTCAGTAATAACTGGTTCTTTGGCTCTAACATCATCGAATATCATTAGTTTCTCTAAGTCTTTGGGTTGTTTATCAGGAGATGGTAAATCTTTTATATCTTTAATAAATTCTATAATTGCTTTTGGGTTTATTCGTTCAAATCCATCGTTTTGATCGCCAGTAGGTCCAATGATGTATAGCTTATCAAAATACATATTGCTAGAATTAGTTTTTTTAATAAGAATGTCTTACCATATTCACTAGGACCAGATATTATACATCTAAAGTTATCTGGGAATTCAGCTTCGGTAATTATATCATCATTTAGCCATGATTGTAGATCATAATTTATGTTTATAGAGATATTGTTACTAAGACATTCTTTGTTGTTCGGTTTACCCCTTTGATGTTTTCCACCAAATAGATATAAAAAATTATCATTAACATTATCATTATCATTATCATTATCATTAACATTATTAGCAAAGCTACTTCGTAGATCATTAACATTAACATTATCATTAACATTATTAGCAAAGCTACTTCGTAGATCATTATCATTATCATTATTATTATCGTTATTATTATCATTATCATTATCATTACTATTATCGTTATCATTATCATTATCATTATCATTATCATTATCATTATCATTATCATTATCATTATCATTATCATTATCATTATCATTATCATTATCATTATCATTATCATTATCATTATCATTATCATTAACATTATCATTATCATTATGATTATCATTATCATTATCATTATCATTATCATTATCATTATCATTATCATTATCATTATCATTATCATTAATATTATCGTTGTTATTATCAAAATTAATATCATTAACACTATATTTATCATTAACATTACAACCCAAACAAAAACACTCATTATATATTTCAGGACATTTAACCTGATTAACTAGAATATTCAAAGCACTTTTTGTTCTAAACACTCTATCAATAAGATAGATCATACATAAACAATAAGCCCCACAATAATATTCATCATATTGTTGTATTCTTTCATCAGAGCCTCGATCAACATATTCTTCTAAGTATAATGGTGGAGTCTCAACACCAAAACTATCAAAATAATACACAGGAGCACCTTCTCTTCTTATAACTAACACCAATGTGTACCTTCAATTGGATGTAGATTTATAATAATATTGGAGTTAGGATCACTTGTGTTATCTGGAGTTTTATCTCTCATTACTATTTCAATTGGTGTTAGACTTATATCTTTGCCTATATCTTTTATTCTGATATCGCTCATAGCACTATTATCAATATTAAGTTTATTATTGAATTCCTCATAAGTTAGGATAAGCATTTTTAGGATAAGCAGTTATAATTTTTACTTTCTTATTTGGAATTTGTTATATAATATATGATTCTATACCAAGTAAATATACAAAACTAGAAGAAAGCTTTGGTGGATTTATGAATTGGAGTCTAGTTAGATTTGAATATGAAAAGTCACCATTATATACTATTTTTTATGGTGGAACTGGTACGGGGAAAACATTTTTTATTAGACAAGACTTAAAGTTATACTCAGTCCAAAACCGAGACCAAAACCAAAACCAAAACCAAGACCAAAACCAAAACCAAAAACAAGACCAAAACCAAAACCAAGACCAAAACCAAGACCAAAATCAAAACCGGGACCAAAACCAAAACCAAGACCAAAACCAAAACCAAGACCAAGCTAAAAATATAGTTATAGTGTGTAAAGATGATAGAGACTGGATAGATCCTTAGTCTAATAAGTTTTATACTGGGTTTATTGAATGTGATATAAAAGTGATCACAAAAAATAATATGCATAACTTTCAAAATTGTGTAATAGTACTTGATGATATGGATGATAGGTTAAATAAGGATATAGCTCATTATTTTACTGAAGGTAGACATTATAATATTCAAATGATTATAATGTGTCATAAACCAGCTGAAATAATTAATACGGTAAGAATGAGTTGTGATACTATTTATTTAACAACTTATAATTGACCTGATCTATTTAAAAACTTTAATGAGATATATAAATGTGAACATTTAGTAAAACAATTAGTGAGTTAAATAGTATCAATTATAATCGTACAGAAGGAACGTCAGATGAACTTCGTTATGGTATAATTAAATATAATAAGAAGGAAAATACTTTTATTATTGTTAATAGTAATGGAACAATGATATATGATTCAAGAGTTGGTTTCCTTGACTTAAAAGCTCTTAGTTTAAAAGATGAATTAGAAAGAGATATAAATAAACTTATAGCATATATGAAACCACTCATGATAAATGCATTTGATAGAAATACCATTAATCATGATAATTATCAGTTTTATTTTAATAAACTTCCTACTTTAAATAATAATAAAATTCAGAATGATGGAATTATATGTTGGGGTTTAGTTATAACTAGTTATATTTATCCTGATTCAATAATAAAAAACTGTTGGAGCCGCGGCAATGAGTGCAAGCAATATGCTGAATAGAGCAAACACTTTGGTTAACGTTGGATATAGAGAAGATCTGCTAAGCAGGTTCCCTGATGGAGAAACAGGGATAAAGTCCTACTTGGGAAATGATTATACTGATCTACGATGTGATTATACCGATCTGGGAATCAGTTACACTGATAGTGAAACATTGACAAAGTCCTATCCGCGAAGCGGTTTCACCGATCTGAAAAATAGTTTAGTTAATGGGGCACGTAAACTTAGGACACCCTTAGAAAAGCTACAAGAAGAATATATAAATGAAGAGATGGGGATTTTGAATAGAAAGGGAGGAAAGTTTTTAACCAGACTATATGGAAATAACGAAGAATTTAGAGAAAGATTATAAATTTTGTTAGAGATAAAAAAGAATTAGACCTTGAATTGATTTTAGATAAGAAATGTAAACTTAATACACTCAATACGTTAGGAAATAAATATTTATCAGAGTGTATCACATCTAAAGATAACACTAAAAATTTAATTGAAATCATGGCTAAATATTATCCGCGAAGCGGTTACATTGATCTGCGAAATGATTAGGTAAATATTATAGTTTACCCTATTATAAATGCTTTTAAAATGTTTAGAGTGTAACTATAAGTATAGAAACATTATTTATTTAAAATATCATTATGCATCATGTCATAAAGATAAAACTGATAAATGTATGTGTGGTAATATAATACTAAGTGGTGTTTGTGCTAATAATTTTTCTCCATGGGGTTGTTCTCTAAAAACTGAATCTTGTTCTAGTTCTAGTTCTAGATCTAGCTCTAGTTCTAGTTCTAGCTCTAGTTCTAGTTCTGGTTCTGGTTCTAGTTCTATCTATGACTCGAACTCTAACTCAGACCCTAACCCTAACCCTAACCCTAACCCTAACCCTAACCCTAACCCTAACCTTAACCTTAACCTTAACCTTAACCTTGGCCTAGAAGTCTTAATTAGAAGTTGTAATAAATGTAATTATATAAAACCACTAACTAGTTTTGATGAGAGTAAGTATACATGTAGAAGTTGTGCTTCAGATAAAGTTAATTGTCCATTTTGTACTTCTGTTGTGAGATATGATGGGATAAGGGCTCATGTAAAGAAACAACATCCAGATGTAGAATTACCTAGAGGATTTAGTAGAAATCTGCGAATGGACGAAGTCCATGGCAAGCCAAGCAGTTGGGGAACCAAGACCGAATGTCCTTACACTGATTTGAGTGAGAAAACAATTAATCCTAGTTGGCAAAGCAAGACTGTAATTCCTTTAGTTATTAGCCAAACTGAGGAAATTTGTTCGTGTAAATATTATAATTTTGTACCATTTCTTATTAATAATGGGTTAAATATAGAAAAAGTAAAAGAAAATATAAATTTATTGAAGAGTATAGATAATTTGAAATAAAAGTATAAAAAAATATAAAAATATCAAAAAAGAGGGAATCACTCTTTAAGAGCGAAAAAGAGCGATCTTTCTACTGGGTGATCACCCCGAATAAGAGTGAATCGCTCTTAAAGAGTGAAATGTAAATTTTGCTTTGCTTTTTTTTGATTTTTTGTTTTATTTTTTATTTTAATTGACTTCTGATTGATTTTTGATCGAATATAGAGAGAATGTATAGTAGTGGATAAAACAAGGAAATCATGCGCGATTAGCGCATGATTTCCTTGATTAGCGCATGATAAAACAAGGAAAAACATGCGCGATTAGCGTTTGGAGAACAGGCCAGATTTTGCTGGTGGTTGATTTCCCTGTTTTATCCACTACTCACGAGAGAGAAAACGGCACTCAACGGCTCAAAAAACTGCAACTACTATTTAGCTGATTGTAGTTTTTTAGTAATGGTGGGGAAGTGGTGAGGCCTGACAACAAAGAGACTGCTGATGAGCTCTGGCAACTGGTGAAGAAAAGGAATGATTACACAACCAAGTTTTTTCCACTGTAGTAAATATAATGTTGTTCATTTCTTAAGCCTGCTCAAAAAACGTAAAGCATTCTGTTCCTAAGTGTCTGCAAATATCGAACTTGCTACTGGCAAAATAGGTTTTTGTTTGTGGCGCTTTTTTAAAATTGCTTCTACATCTGTGGCA
>NW_027449941.1:0-2000 GCF_964194025.1 Convolutriloba macropyga
AGCGAGGGCGGAGGGCGGCTAGACAATGGTGGTGCCGACAGGGCAGCGACTTGATTGTTGAAACATGCTCCATGATAGTTAGCTGTATCCCGTGTCTCAGTGCGTCTGTAGTTTCCTCGCTTGGATGCCTTAAGACAGAGAGGAGGGGGGGGGGGGGGGGGGGGTTCCGCATATTTGCTGCTCCGCGCCATGTCTTTGACACGCAGATCGGCACTACAGCTGGTGCGCACCCGGAATGCTGGCTTCCTCGTGGATTTATCTTCCCTCATCAACCCCCCCCCCCCCCCCCCCCCCCGGGGACTCTTGTCCCACACCACATTTGCATTTGCCAGGCTAACACTGTCCCGATTGTCACCCGCAGGCATCCTTTTCTCCAGCAGCATCATTTGGCGTGCGGCCGATGCATAAGGTTGGGGACATACCGCTCCCGCACAGTACACTTACCAATTATCTGTGTATGCCCACATGATGTGTGTGTCCGGTTATGGGTTCTGATGCGCACCTCTGCTGCACCTTCTTGGCATAGGATTCACTGCTACCTGGCAGCCATGCAGCTATCCGTGGAACCCCCGATCCGCTTGCGACCAGAATGCATGGTACGGAGTGCCTTTGAGACGTGCTGGCACTGGGCTAGAATTCGTCCTGCTGTGCCTTTATGCAAGATTGGTTTGCCAAGCCACACAGACTCGGCTCTCAAGTCTCTCTCATTTCCTCAATCTGTCTGACTCTCGTGAACAGACATCCGTCAATAACACGTGCACTACACATCTTTGGGTTGTGTCCGTTCTTCGGGAAGGGGCAGATGCCATCAGAGACGCACAGGATTGGCATGCCTAGTACGCACTGCATGGAAATTGAAAATGAGATTGCAGCTCCCATAGCGTTTAGCTTTTGAGCTCCATGGGCCCTCCTGCGTGTCAGGGAAGCAGCCCCCCCCCCCCCCCCCCCCCCTTCCACCCAACGTAACTCTTTCTATGTGACTGGAAGGGTATGGACTGCAATCATGTCCCCAGAATAGTTGGCAAATGTGCGAACCAGCACAAGTTGCAGATAATAGCAATTGAGGTCATATTCTCGGCGTGTCAAGAAGAGACACAAGATTTTGGGGGGGGAACCAGCACGCAGAGTTTATTGGAAACGGTTCTATGCCTGGTGACGTGCAGGTGCAGTTTTTGTCCTGGGACAATATCCATGGTCTGCCCCTCAGTGTCTGTGGCTTTATGCAGGTTTAAATGGTCCCATGCACAGAGTGGTGCCACCAGATGCCAGCCCGTCGCTCCGGATGGACGCCGGAGTGGAGAGGCGCCAGCCTGGAATACCGCCTGTAGTGACCCCTCCTCCCCCGCCTCCGCGCGGGTCTGCTGGGGCTCCAGCCAAAGCCCAGTCTGCAACAGCAACAGCGACGCCTGCATCAGCAGCTCCCCCGCCCCCACCCCCACGCCCTCCACCTCCACCACCGAAAAAGGCGCAGGAAGACAAACAGGCCTCTGCCGACGATCACCAGTCTAGTAGGTGCAGGTCACCAGGCCGTCGCAGGTCTTCACCCTCTGCACATCGAGGCCAGAAGAAGGCGAAAAAGGATAAGAAGGACAAAGAGAGAGACAAGCATAAGGTGTGTGCGGTTCTTGTCCTGTTTCTCCAGGTCCTCTTTCAGAACATTGCGATCTGTGGATGTGCATAAGTGTTGCCACATGGGGGGACGCCGCAGGGCGGGGGGGGGGGGGGGGGGACTAGGGGCTACACTAGATGGGACACTACAGTCTGGGAATGATTTTTTTTTCCGGGTGGAGTATGGGAGCTTCTTCGCTCTAGTCCCAGGGGTTGCATGTCCTGACTGACTGTAGTTTGCTGAAGGAGGATGTGGTTGGAACTTGTGGTGAAGCTGTGTTTGTATTGATGCATCGCTTGGCACAAGGGGCGGATTTCGTTGCTGTTGGCCCGGTAGTATGGGAACACCCGCTCACGTCAACTTGCATGCGGCTGGTACAGGAGCGCGCCCG